>NC_039268.1:1610000-1851197 GCF_003368295.1 Carassius auratus
ATGTCTTTTCAAATTGGTTGTGTTCTTGCCACGAATGAGCGCTCCGCGTGCTTTACACTTTGTTTTGTTTTGTTCGTTGTCAAACGTGAAGCGAGCTATGAACATTTTGTCGCTCTTTTAGACATCACCTCTTCGAATGCCGACTTCCCGGGAGCTCATTTAAAAATTGAAAACCTTCGCTTCACGTCTCAATAAGTCAGACTCGGATTGGTTCTCTTCTCTCATGCAGTCTCGCCTGTTCCGTTTTGCCGGGTCTTTTGTTCATTCCTCGCATCTCTCCCGTCTGCTGATTTGATTTTCGTCACAGTCTATTTTCGTCTCGTCCTTTATTCGTTGACGATAATGTCAATCAATTTAGTCATAGTTTTAGTCTCCATCAGTGCCTTCTTTTTTAGTTTTCGTTTCGTTTTCGTCCGCAAAAATATATTCGTGACGAAAATAATGACGAAAATATTTAGTCAACGAAATTAACACTGCCTGTTACATGTAAAATATTTCCAAAAGGATTTGACTCTAGAGTCATCAGAATACATGAGAGACTTGAGGATGTCTGGAACTTGGCCGTATAAATCATCGAGGTTGGAAATTCTCCCAAACATCTCCTTTTGGGGAAAGAAAAATAATGCAGAGTTGGAACAACATGGGGCAGAGTTAATGATGACAATTTTAATGTTTAGGTCAATAATTCTGCTAAATAGCTTATCTAGATAAGCTTTTAAATTGGTCATTTGTAAATACCATTATAATGCTTTACTGTATGCATGCAAATTTGCAGCATTCCTTTCAAAGCGACCTTTTGCCCTTTACAGATGCAAGTTATTGTGCAGCTGCACATATCCAGCCGAAAATGCCTCTGTGTCCTGCAGGGCTGTTGCGTAACTCATGTACTGTTACGAGTCTGTCATATGTGTAGCCTTGCGAGGTAGATTTTCTACATCATTGCAACAGACCAATTCAACCTCGTCCTAATGCTAGAGAAAAACACCTAATATTATTTTGAACACCTGCTGTAGGGGTTAGTAATTCCCACAAGAGGGAGCATGTCTCTTTTACGGTAATTCATGTAGTACAAGCCTTGTCTTAGGTAGGTCAACTTATTTTGTGGTTTCATTGCATCTTCAAATCTGCTTTGGATCTCTGGGTATTTTGCAACACATTTGAGGATACATCTTCTTCTGGCATAGCGTTTCAGTAGATTGAGACGAGACATTCGACATGTGCAAGACCCATGATGTAAATTACATGAAGTATGTTTGGCATAGATTGACATTCCATTTAAACAGAAAGACACATACTTGACATAGCTTTGCTAAACCTGCAGTTCCTCTCAATTCACATTGTAGTCGGATGAATGAAACATTAAAAATGAAATGAAACATTTAAAAAAATATATAAAAGCTATTTTAGCTATTTCTGCGGTGCTTACAATTGGATAATTCTCCATCAGTACTCAAGCTATTCAATTGACATTTCCAAGTAATAGATGCCCAACTCACGTATAAAGCCCTGTTTTCATCTTCAACAGGTAACGCATCATTTAGCACCTTATCCAAAGCCTCCAGCTGCATTTGCCCTTATTGTGTTCAACCTCCTGTTGAACAGCTTCATATGTTACCTAACCTGAAAATATGCGCCATAAATAAAACAAAGAAAGCATTGGGGTATCTCACAGTCTCAGCCGCACATTAAGTGCTGCTGTTGACAATAATAGGGCATTATCGTGAAAGGGTTTGGCTGAATGGATTGTTGGATGGGGCATTGTGAGATGTTATGATATGTTACATTCCCTTGCAGGGATCATGCAGACTGGTGAGGAGGAAAAATCCTTCTTTTAGGGTCCTCATGGAAAATTTAAGTCATTTTCTGAAAGGCTTCCACTCCACCAAGGCTCTCAAATGTTATTCAGGAAGATTCAAACTGACATTTCGCAATCAGTCACAAGACCATGTAAAAGCAAGTGGCATTTGACATCAGTGATGTCAAACGTGACTCAATGTGTCTCAAGGAGCCCATTTTCAAATATTGAAAGAGTACTTTGCTGTAAGGGAAGAATTCAAAAAAATAAAAATAAAAATAAAAATAAAACACTTGAAAAAGAAAACGCAGTGTCTACTTTGACTGTACATTAAATTTCAGCTCAGATATTCTGATAAAATAAAATACAAAGATTTGTAAAGAAAATGTCAAGATAAATAAATGAAATCTTCCTAAATTTATGGAAGTTATTGATTAAATGGAAGTCACTTATAATAATTTAAGTTGTCTTGTCTTTGCAGAGTGAACATTTAATTTATATGAAAAATTATAAAATATAATAATAATAATAAAAATTAAAAATAAAATATCTCATAAAATATCAATAATCTCAAAATTTTGACAATTTTCTCACAATTCTAAGAAAAAAATTAATTGTGAGATATAAAATTAGAATTGCAAGATATAAACTTAAAATAGCAAGATATAACTGAGAAAAAAGTCAAAATTGAGAGATGTTAACTTGCACTTCTGAAAAGTCTAAACTGTGAGATATAAACTAATTACTGCAAGAAATAAAAGACACATCGTGAGCTATTTTTTTATCGTTTATTCTGTGGTGAAAAAAAACAATTGAATACTGTAAACTCAGATTTATAAGAAAAGGCTAAATAATTTGTGGGGTATAAACTCAAATTTGCAGATGAGAGCTCTGAACAGAAATATAAAATTTGAATTGTGAGGGAAAAAGTCAAAACTGTGAAATAAAGAGACTTTTGTGGCAAAAATGGTCTTATATAAATAAAATATGTTCATTCTGCAAAGAAAAACATAATAATAATAATAATAATAATAAAACAAATCTTACATTAATAATTAAATTAAATGAAAGCAATTAATGTAATTATTTACAGTAAATATGTATTTTTTCGGAGGTGCAAGATCAAAATCACTGTCGCAATGTTTCCTTATATTGGGAAATTTCAATCTGAAAATCTCACACCCTCCTGTCCTGGTTCTTTTCTTGTCTACTGAGTGATCAGTCGACCTCTTGTGCACTGTAGTACACGATGATGCAGCAAAGCATCTATCAAATGCTCAAAGGTCACCAAACTGAGATCTCTCAGGTCAGAGCTGTATTCCTCGTGGTGGTCTCCTCCCGCTTGGCAGGCTGCCCTCCTGGCTCAAAGCTTGAATATGAGGTGACATATTTTCAATAGGGACCACTGGCTTTTCCTGCTCTGTTGAATATACATTAGGCTGGCACGGCCCCTGCAGAGCGGCTGAAATTTCCTGTCCCGCATCGCTTGTGTCTTAAGCCATAAAAGCCAGTGTCCACTGTAGTGACAGCTTGGAAACGCGTCCTTTGGATCCCGTGGATGTACTCAGTCTAATGGTTAGAGTAACTCTGAAGAGCCTACACGGTTTTAAAGTCTCTACCGAATCTTATTATTGAAGTCTTCAATGTCACCAGTGAAGTTTAAAGGCTGGGTCTGCATTGCTTGGTATGGATGGATACCTTGATTGAATGCTAATGCTACTATTCTTATCTGACTGGGAATTTACCTTTTAAAAGAATAGTTACTTTAAATTCTGTCATCATTTAGTCAATCTCATGGCATTTGTAACTGTACAAAAGAGCTCGGTCGAAGCCCAGTTTGGTGTGATGCTATGTTTAATGCATTTTATGATGCATTTTATGATACCTAAAAAAAGAATATATTTTCTTTCTCTTTGCATTTTTTGTACCATTAAGTTTAAAATTACAGTAATCCAGCACTGTGCCCATCCAGGTATTTTTAGGCCAGCGCTTCTTTCATGTCTTTCATTATATCACACTTGCTTGTTTCCTTCAAATGCAACTGCTGCCATTTTTCTCCTTAGTTATCCACTATAACTGCTGTAAAATGAAACCGGAGGACTTCAGTATTATTAGTATTCCTGCAGTAAGATTGTTGGAGTGTTCATCTTGTTGCCAGAATATTTATTTTTTGTACACAGTAATCTGAACATAAACAGGAATCCATTTTATGTTTTTTACTCAAATAACACTTCATGTCCTTGTCTTTATTGACTGTATGTCATGAAATTATTTAGTGTTATGGTTTACATGTTCATATTGTCTAGAGTTTGTCCACAGGCTCAAAACCATTTGTTAAGAACAATATTTCTTTGCCTTGCATTTAAAGAGCTAATAAAATATTTCAGCGATTCACTTCATGTCTAATCATTTGCGTACATGGCAAATAGACACATAATAAGTTGTAATATATATTGTTTTCATTTTTTTTTTTTTTTTGTGGACAACAAAAGGCAGAATTTTAGAATTCATATAATGGCTTTCCATATTGACAACAACTGTCAAAATCCAAAAAGGACCATAAAATATGTCCAAACAAATCGAAATTTAGAGACTTTTTCACTGCCTGCCTCATTCTCCATTCCTCACAGCGAAACTCTAACTGTGGGACTTGTTAAAGAAAGAAAGAAAGAGAGAGAAAGAAGGATACTGTAGGTGGATAAATAAAACAGGCCTACAGGTTTGGAACCACATGAGGGTAAGTGAATAATGACAATATTTTATTTTTAAGGTGAACTATTTCTTTAACAACCCGATCAGTACATGACCCCCAGAGCTCTGTGGCGAGACCGATTGAAAAACTGAGCTGAAAATCCAATTAATGAATCCCTCACCTTATTCAGTCTAAAACAAGGATCAACCGAAGAGACTGTGGGAAACTTCATTGATCAATTACTGCAGACCTGTAAAGGGGAACTCTCTGAACCTTAGGAACCGCAATGAACGCGAGGGAAGCTGACAGGGGCAATAAGTGAGTAAATGAGCTTTGACCAGTCTGGTTTGTCTATAATGAATAATTATGGCAAGCCAACTCACACAATCTTATATTTAAGCTTTTAACAGTTTTAGCACCCATCAGACAGTGTTATAAAGTTGTCCACAGAGATGTTTCTCTCAGCAAAAAAAATGGCGTGTCCATATTTCTTCGTAATGACTCCCTCTGATTTCTTGTGTCAGCAGTGGCAACTCCAGTTCTGGGATTATGAGTCAAATACGCCTCCGCCTCCAAATTGATTTTCATGGAAACTACAGCACATTGACATAGGCAGACTAAAAGCTTGCAAAATCCAATATTGCCGTCTTCAAAAGCGGTGGCCTTTGCTCAGCAGGTGATAACAAAATTACGCCAAATCATCTTGATTAGAGCGGTCAGCAGGCTAACTGGGTGACCTTACCTCGCGCTGGTGGTGTTTCCGGACAAATGAGCCGCAGTGCAGTGGCGGCACCGCTGTGACCTGCGCAGGCGACCTGAAGCATGTGAGCAGAGACCCGCGGCTGTGCCTTAATAAGGTGAGCAGCTGTGTTTATGTGCATGTGTGTGTGTGAAAATGAATCAGTGAATGCCTGTCTGTGGACATTGTGTGCTTGCAAACACAGGGGTGTTGCAGCTCACTGGCGGCTGGGAACCGGCCGATTCACTGACTCAGCAAGCCGGCTTCAAAGCGCATACATCTCAGTGTAAGTCTTAGAATGTGATTTCAAGAGAAACAACTACAACACAGCCTCATAAAATACTGAGATGTTCTATTTGTGGTCAGATGTGGTGTAGTTACATCATAACAGGCATCAAAGTCAAGGTCATGGTCCAAGTTATGTCATCAAAAGCGCTCAACTGAAATATACTGACTACATATATGTAATATCTGTGGTGACCATTATGTCAGATGAAACACAAAGTACAGTATGTTTAACTATAAGGAGGAAAGGCAAACTATATATGATATAAATAAATAAAATAATATAATGTTTATTAATAAACATTTAATATAAAAAAATCTCATTAATAAAAGTAGGACTATAATTACATATACAAACCATACAGTGTATAAAACACTCCACCCATCGTAAAATAAATTAAAACATTCCATAACTGGAAGTAATGACTCAGCGAGTTCATTCAATGGTGGACTCGTAAGGCAGACTTAAAATTATAATTTGTTTATGAACTGGACTACACACTAAAATGAACTGATAATAAGAGTCATGTGTTACCAGAACTGGAATACATTGTTATGTACTATTTTACCTCTTACTTTAAAGGGGTCAATAGATGCGATTATAATTTCCCTTAGTCTTTGGAGTGTTACAAGCGCTTGGTGCATAAAGAAGATATGTAAAGTTGCAAAGACTAAAGTCTCAAATGCGAAGAGATATTCTTTATAAATGTTAAGAGTCAACCAGTCATAAAATGCCCCCATGTCTATGTCACTTTCTGGGAAGATTTGGCACCACGTTGTGGAGATGCTGTGTTTCGTTGTGAAAGCAAAACTACTTTTTTGGCCTTCCAAAAGAGGACACAACTAGAAATCAGTGGTTAAGTTGTATTTGCAACACTGTTCTAGAACAGTTCAACCAAAATATTCAAAAGTGTCACATAGGAAGGGGACTGTTGTAAAGTTCGGCAGTTCCAACTTTGCAAGGGCAGTCTGGCACTTCTGACTCACAGTCTGTTAGTATGTTTTCATATTTAAAGAATTTGCCTCCAATGATTCAAACGTGAGTTTTGAGCATTGTAGAGTAGCGCTTGTTTGTCATTTCTCTGATCACAAATGCAGACACGGTTTTATGTTTATGTGGCGCGATACGCAACGCAACGCGTAAAAATAATTAATAATCAAGCTTCTGATGATGTCCTGACAACACCTAAAGATGTTACATCAGTAACAAACAGCTAGAACAGTTACATGCTATCAATTGAGCTTTTGTTCCTGTGAGACCTGGCAGACATGACTAAACTGAAAGCTATAAAGCCCACACTATTGCTTTTATGTGTCCTGTTGCTTGAGTTCTTCCTCCATCAACTGGAGATAGGAGTTAAATTCATCAAGGACACAGAGGGAAGCCATTGTGAAAAGTCTGCTATTCGGAGACAAATAGAGAATATAGGCAAAAAGGTGAACCTCACAATCTAGCCAGTAATGCAGAGCTGCTTTCTTCAACACAAGAGAAGGGCAACCTCTTGTCAAAAGAAGATAGGTGACACTGTTGAGGTCTTGTCTATTGATCCATTCAACAGTTCTAAGAAACCCAAAGTGAATGAAGACAGCTGATCTTCCCGAAGCAGCAGAATGAAATTGAAAATTAAGGGTCTGTCTGAAGGGAAGGACAATTCCTTCCAGTCAAACTGCCTAAATGCCACGTAAGGTTGAAGAATATTGTTATATACAGTATAATAGCAAAATTATTTATAACACAGATATTCAAGTCCCAAAGTCTTGTATGAATGCCTATCAAAATCTGCTAATAATGGAACAACAGCTTCAAAAAAAGTGATATTTCACTATTATTTACAACAGGATGCACATTTTATATATACAGTACATGAAAAAAGTGGATCCTTTTGTAAGTAATAGTGATTTTCCTTTTATTTCCGTATAAGAGACGATAAAAACCTCTGTGCATCAAAACTTGATTTTCAAAAAGAAAAAAAATCTACGACAGATATATTTAACAAGCCAATTTTGACAAGCCAAACATGTCAGTCTCTAAGTTAAATGTAATGTATCTAAGGTGTGAAATATAATTCTTCCATAAAATAAGTATAATAAACTGCACGAATAGTATCCAGCATGTTATATAATTACCACGAAATGAAAGCTATTTTTACCCCTTACCTTCTTATGTCTGTCAAAACCTTAGGCTAACTGTCAGTTGCAACATCGATGTCTGTCAAAAAATTATGTGCTCAATATACAGTAGTATTTTCGAGACACAGCGTCCCAACTAGTCCACACATTTCCTGGAAAACCCACACTACCAGATGTTTTGAATGCATCATCGCTTTCTGAAAAGAAGAAAATAGAAATAAAAATAGAACAAGCCTGATTGGTGATAACTTGCATAATGCAATGTAAGTATAAGTTGTTCCTTGGAATTATCATGGAAACTTATTAAAAGTAAAATACTTCACACTGCAGAGTGAAGCATTTTAGTTGGTTAGTGAACATCGTTTGACAGACATTACCGCACAAGCTAATCTGATTCAGATTCTAATTCTTACGTTCATGTTTTGAATATTTTCAATAATTTTCTATTCTTATCTGATTAGTTTTTTTTTTTTTTTTTACATGATTGTGGAAATAGATGAACTGTTAAATAAGTGGTCCCTTGAGATCCCTGTCCCTGTAGTCCAATTCAAATCTCATTTGCTTGTATAATATTTATTACTGGACGTGAAAGTAAAGTTTTAGAAAATGTAGTTTGAATACTTTTTTTTTTTTTTTTTTTTTACATGATTTGTTACATTTCATTATTCCTTGGCAGATTTTGACTCATTTAAATGAAAATACAAACCACAAAGAAGCAGCTCTTTATATATTGAAAAAGGAAAGTTTTGACACAAACAGTAAGAAGTTGCATTAAAAGGATAGTTCATCCAAAAATGAAAATGCAATCAATAATTATATACTCACCCTCATGTCATGGTTTGGAATGACATATGAAGGTGAATAATTAATGACAGAATACATTTTTGGGGGGTATCTTTAACAAAACAATAAGTCAACATATGTCCAGGCAAAACAAAATGTTCTGTGGAAAACAAAGGTCTTGATTCACTCGAATTTGATTCAGCTGTGAAAAATAAGATGATATATCATTGGTAAATATATTCCACTTTTGTTTCTGCAGTTGCATTTGTATCATCTTTTAATTTAGCTCTCTTAAACATGATATTATTATGAGAGCCTCGGCACACTCTGCATCACTTGTTATGACACACAGCTAATATCCCATTATGAGTGAGAAACATCCGTGAGTAATTTTACTGGAAAAGCACCATTAGAATAATGCATTTACAGTTCAGTTTCGAGGAAAGCATTGCAGTAGAGTAATTAGGCGGAACCTAGAGGATTAAATTAGTTCAATGAGTATGCCAGCAAAGTATTTTATGATACTTCAGTTACACTCATAGCAGTAACCCACTGTGTAGTCATTTAGAAAGTTCTGATGGAGTTTATCCTGTTTTGAGTATCTATCCATTTCAGCAAGTGTGATTTGGGTCAGTGCCAAATAAGGGTGTCAGAGGAGGAGAAATGATTATAGTTTAAAAAGCATGCCAGGTTCTTTGAAATGTACAATTGTATTCATCCAGTTGGTTTTATACACTCATGTACATGATCTTTATTCTCTAAATAACAGTCTCAGGACAGTTACACCAACTAGAAAACATGTTCAGAAGAGGTATATTCAAGGCATGTGAAATGTATTTTAATGAATTTTTTCAACTTTTATGACCTAGAAAAAAGTGTGTTAAATTGTTTATCCATTTATATTTAGCGTTATAGCAATAAATTCAATTCTAAACTTGTCTGGTATATGTGATGAGTATTTCAGTGTCTTCATGAGCTGATGCTAAAAAGAAATATATAATCTGTTTTAAATTTCCACCCACTGCTCCATAAAAATTCCAATTGCATTTTTACTCTCAGACAAAACAACCATGTTATTAATCGGTTGAGCTCCGAAGCTCTGAAGGTTTTTCATTTCTGACATGCTGGTCCATGCTGTGATTAATAATTAATGAAACTATGAACTGTGGGAGGCGTTTGGACTGGGGGATTCTCGATGTTCTCTCTTTTTCTCCAACTTTTTACAAAGCATTTGTGTTTTTCCCAGTTGGGTGCCACTTTTCGTTTGGAATGAGAAAAATCTGAGAGCATTGTTGCTAATTATAAGCCCATAGACAAAGATTCCACTGTGATTCCGTGTCTTAATTACCACATTCTGGTTTATGTTTCACGCTAATAATTATAAATGTCACTCGTGTAAAAACATAAACGATAAAAGAGCTTCGTTTTAATCAGGTAATGGATGAACGATTATTTCAGTCATCTGAGGATGTAAGAAACACAGCACAGATGAAACATTCATATCAGGTTTCAGGAATAAACAGCAAGGAAAGATTAGACTATTTAATTTCCGACAATCAGATTAAAAATCTAAACAAAGCACAGACCTGGTGTTGAGATGACAGTATTATCGCAGGGGTTTTATGAATTGACAATGATGGGTCAAAATGCTGTTATGAAACTCTTTCTTTAAGAATTTATTCTTTAAGATTCAGGTCTAGTTCAATCAAGAATAATTAATCTAAACATGAAAATGCTGTCATAATTTGCTCGCCTTCGTGCCATTGCAAAACTCTTTCATTCTTTCATATACACCCACAGGTGTTTTCAATGCTTCTTTCCAATATTTGACATATTATGAATGTTATTAGAAAAAAAGCATGTATGGTATCAGATGAAGTGAAATATAGTAGATATGTCATATGAAAAATTTTAATGCACTGAAGGTTTTGCAGCCTTTTTGGAGCTTTGAAGCTTCAGCCACTATTCATTGTACTGTCATAGAAAACAGCAGCCTAAAAAGTCTTAAAAAAAAAAATAATAATAATAAAAAAATAAAAAAAATCTCCTTTTACGTTTTACAATAAATACAATTATATTGGTCTGTAACACCAGTAAATAATGACAGAAATACAATTTTGGCTGGACTACCCCTTTATCTGACCTTTTTTTTATTTCCTGGGAATAAATTATTTTTATTTAATTATTTGAGTGTCATTTGGTGAAAAATACAGTGAAATTTAAAGTGCTCCTTTTATGGCATTTTTAAGGCTAATATTGTTTCATGAGTCTCCTAAAATAGGTTTACATGCATGCAAGGTCAAGGAACATGTTCGTTTTCTCAGAAAATATATTTAATTTGACCTAATTCCATAGTAATTTAAAGATTCATAAATGACTTGTGCGAAGCAGTTCAAAGAATCAGTCTCTCTAAACCCCTCCTTTCCTTGAGTCCTCACTGTTGTGATTGGTCAGATGGCGCAGTCCTTTGTGATTGGTCTACCACGTACACTGCATGTCGGAAACGAAACGCCAATTGACATGAGAGAATGACAGCCCTCGAAACTTGTCAATACATAGAAAAGATGGTATGGACTGTAGCTTACCAAATTGAGTTGGAGTCTGATGATGAAACGGTTGAACTGGCTGGTCGACAAGAGATTGATTCACAAACACGACTGGAGCGGGCCATTTCTCAGTGGTAAGCGTCAAGTGTTCACAAGTTTATGCTAATTATGAGATGTGATAAAACAGCGTAGAATACATTTTCTTCTCGATATGATGTTAACCACACAGAAATGTTACTGTGTGGGCAGGCAAGTTGGCGACCTATAACGTGGGCGGACATTATGCAAATGTGTTACTTTGTGACGTAGAGCCGTAACAGAATAAGATTCAAATTCCTGATGACTTAGTTAGGCAATTGAGAGCTGACTCTTTTTTTTTTTGACAGTTAATAACTTTATCTATCCTGCACTGTCGGCTTCACAACTTTGCAGATAGTTTATGTTCACATACAGCTACACGACACACTGCAAGAAAGGTAATAGTCAAAAAGGCATAATAGGGGCACTTTAAATGTCACATCTTCTGTTATGTCACAAAGATCAGATCTAGACCAGAACAAAAAGTCTTTAACAAGCTACATCATTGATACACCAACATGAAAAGTTAAAGGCTTTAGACTGCTCAGGAGTCATAGAGTGTTTAGCTTTATAGAGCTATAGAGTTTGCTGTTTGATTTTTAGTTAACAAACAAATGTTTCACACAAAAGGTTGAACCTGCCATCCGCTTCCAATTTGAAGGTGGACAGTGGCTCACTAGCACGCTTCTACATTTTCATAACCAATACATGCATCTGAGTCTTTGAAGCCTGTGCCTATCTGGCTATCACCGGCGTTCACTCAAGAAGATTTATGCAAGCACGTCGCTGGATCTGGGACTGAGGAGAAGCATGCAAGAACACTTTCCTGCATCGCTATTGTGAATACTTAAGCACTTTGATGGATTACTAGGAACAACATATTAGCCATGCATCAGTTAATGACAGCTTGTGGCAATAGTGCTAGAGTCAAAATAATAAATTGCATGTGAAGGAAAAAGAGAGAAACTAGTATTATAAAAGGCTGGTTTCTTGTTTTCTCACCCATCTGCCCACGGATTTCACACATTATGAAGTTTTGCAGATTCTCTTTAACATAAATATTCATTTGCATCCCCTGCTGCAAACACCAGCATCAAAAATCATTGTCTTCTTTTATCAGATAATTCAGTCATACAGATCTGAAACAACATGATTGTGAACTATCCCTTTAACTAGTAAGACTATCATAGTTGGTCAACTTGAACCAGACAAGATTTGCTGACAGACTATCAGACCACTTCTAGATCGGCATAAACCAACTAATCCTTTCATCTTTCAATACTGATAAAAACAACGGCAGAATAAAAGTTACATATACTCTGTTTATCTTTTCTGAAGGGCAAGCTGACTCAAGATTGAGCCTTGAAATAGGTAAAAAAAAAAAAAAACGGAAATGTAAAAGGTGAACAATTTGCTCTGCTGCAAGATGAACAAGAGGTCCGGGCTTTTATGGAAAGATGAGGCCAGCAAACAATTTCAGTTGTTGTTTACTGTATGTTCTCAGGAAGAAAAGGCTACATACTCTTTGGTCTCAGAACAGAGACAGAACTCATTCAACAACCGCCCACCACCGCCATCCCCCACAAGTCAATTACTAACTGATCCGATACCTTCCAGAATGCCTTTGTGCACCTTCCTTAAAGGATTATGGAGTGTCTGGCATGTCTTGCATTAATCTGAACACGGCGGAAAAGGGATAAAACTGTAAGGGTGTGATCACACATTGATATCATGATAGATGTGTGCAGAGTCAGAAAAAGAAACGTCAACACCGTTCACTATTGTCAAGACCTCCTCCATCTCTTGTTTTGAATCTAATCCCATGACGTTTGCAGTCCTGACAGCTCATTACGATATGATACTCATAAGCCATTGTACACTTTGACATCTTGTCAAAGAACCTTTAAACATCACATCACTACAACAATATCCCTAAGTATGCAATCTTTTTTTTCCCTCTCAAGGGGGTGACAGATGACCAGACACCTGATCTGTGTTGTTTAATGAATCTAGTCTTACACTCGCCCTGCAGTGATGGATTCAATTAGCAGCCTCCCTTTCCCAAGCCCGTCTTCTCCAGCCGATTCCTGCCTGTATAATTCAGCTTAAGGTTGCCTCTCATTATGTGCTTGTTGAACAGCAATCTAACACTTTGCCATCTGTTTATTTTAGCGTTAATCATATTCATTCTCCAGTGTTATTATTCCAGATGGCTTCCATAATTGTGCAGTTTCTTATGCAGCTGTTTTATGGGGCAGTTTAGGAGGCAATCCAAACCCAGCTGATCGAATGCCACAGCAAACAGAAAACTGTTTCCTTTTGTTGTTTTTTTTTCCAAGCGTGGTTTCAACATTCTGGCCAAGTAATTTCGAAAGTTTAATTGTGTCCTGTATAAAGGAGTTGCTCAGATTTGACGACAAAATGATTCAGAAGTAGAGGTTGTCAAAAACTGAAAAATGCTATATAAAGCATGACTACAAAAACATGTATTTTCCGGACAAAATAACATTTTTATTTCCATGCACACTTCTAGTTATAGATTTGTATAAAAGTTCAGATGTTACCCTTACGGGCTCAGGAGCCAAACAAAAAGAAACTTGCAGGAGTCTCAAATGTATAAAAAAAGTAAGATTTCTTCAGAAAAATGTTCTAGGGTGAGTTAAGATCAATTTACATAATTTACAGTTTTAAATTGTCCTTAGTTTCAAATGAAAAATGATTAATGGTTAAATACAGAGATAGTTTTAATTTAATTTAATATAATTCTATTTAATTTACAGTTACCATTATACATATTTTATATATTGATTTTTAATCAAATAAAAAAAAATAAAATAAAGTAAAATAAAACTCTTCCACTAATCTACAGATACAGGTGCCCCCCTCCAAAAAAAAAAAAAAAGCAATACTATTCTTCCAAGAATCTGAGAATCACATTTTCTTGCACCTTCCAGTCTGATAACTTTGTATTGTTGAATCTCCAGCCACCGGAGGTGTCATGACAAATTTTCACAAGTGTGCTGGTCTGCTTTTGACACAGCAATATGAGAACACCCTTATTATGGCCCCGTCGTATATGGCAATATAATTTTTTTGGAGAGGAAAATGTTGGTGTCACAGGCCACAGCTGTGGTGCACAAATTGTCTCCAGGTGAGTGACACTGAATTCTACTGCTTTTTGATTGGTCCTCTCACACATTTGATGTGGGTCAGGGGAGTCTTCACAGTAGATACCTGATAACACTGAAGGAGTGATGGGATAAATACTTACCCAACTACTATCATAAAGCTTAAACAACAACTCCACAATGCTATTTATCTCCTGGGGCTAATAGGATGTATTGCATGTGTTCATCATTAAGATTTATGGAACTTTTCATTCAGCAGGTACCAGCTTTGAATCGGACCCAAAGTCCTTCAGAAGATTTGTCTCATCTTGCATTCTGACAGTCACTGTCCATACAGCAGCAGATCATTAAATGACATATTCATTATAGAGCTGACTGAGTAATTATAGTCTACAAATGCTTTGCTTAAGTAATTATTTCCCTTGTATCCCACAGTATATTGCTGATTCAATTTCAATGAATGCATTACAGTTTTGCAGTCACTTGGATGATTCAGATGCTTTCATGTGGATAGCTTCCTTTCATGTGGATAGTTTCTAAATTAAGCATTCATTGCCTTATGCTTAAAAAGAGTGCTCAAAGTAACAACACAGTGTAATTGAGAAACATGCCTCTACATAAAAAAAAAAAAGTTCCTATAAATACAATTCGAGGCAGTTTCTATCTGAAATAAACAGTAAAATACCATTGTTTTTAATTCCTTTGCTAAAAGTCATACATTTTTACATTTGCTTCACAGAACCAGCACCATATTTATAGATTTTCTACTTTAATAAACTTTATTGGTAGCTCACCATGGTAGCTTTTGAGCACAGGTACAATGAGTCATATGAAACACAAGTCATGATGATCAAGCTCAAATATTTGTGAAAGTAAGCTGAAATGTCATGGTTGCTTTAGCAAATGTCTTTGTATTGCATGTTTCTTTTTGTTAAGACTACCAGTGAGTAGCTATATTTTCAGTGCCAGTCGCCAGACATTTCACTTTAATAATGTTGCGAAATGTTGGAGAAGTTAAGTAATATAATTTTGCAGAAATGTCACCACAAGCATGTGTTTCTAATGAGCCTGGACAACAAAATCATTTTCACAATTCACCTTTTGTTATACAGGCATGTAAAAGAGATGAGGACACATGAAGGTGAATAACCTATAACAAGTCCTGTCCCTTTAAGACGCATTCTGTGAACCATTTGAATCCTGTATATGTTATTAGATATCAGTTTAGCTAATTAGCTAGCAGTGTGACAGAACATGTAGACAAGTTTGCACTAATTGGTAGACACCACACTATATGACTAGCCCCAGAAGTGAAGAAGGTGGACGACAGTTCCCAGAGCACATCTAGTGTGGATATAGTGCCCTCACACTAAAATGCCCAAGGGGCCACCTTGCCAGTGATTACTTTTCAAGAATCCATGGTGTATTACCTGGCCTATGGCCATATACACTTCCAAGGCTTCTAGTGACAATGCAGAGGTGTAGTACGCTTGGGAGAAGACACAGTGAATAATAACCTGCCGTGTGTCACTCATGAGATGCAATAAAGCACAAGGAAGTGTGCAGGATAGAGCTGAATTATGGAGTACTTTCTATCTCTGGTTGAGGGCACAGGAAATGGAAAGCCACCTATCATGGTTGGCCTAATGGTTCCCAAGAGGCCATTTCTATCTTTGTTTGGTATTTAGCATAATGGGAAAGGCGAGAATTTCATGCGATGTATGTAGCAAATGTACCATTGAAAGCAATGCAGTGTGGGAAATAGTGTGAAATTGGAAAAATGGATCAGCTATGGCCGATTCGCATTTTCATCTCTCCATGATTCTTCTAAATATCATTCCTTTATTGTATAAGGCAAAAGAAAGCTGCTACCCACTTGTGCATGGCAACATTAGAGAACCACGCACGTGTTCTTGTGGCACACCATTACGACATGTGAGGTCATAAGTCTGCCTGCCTTATTTTCTTTTTCGGTCGTAAAGCATGGTTATTGGTAAGGTTCAACGTTCTGCAATTTTCCCTGATTCAGCTATTTTGATAACTTTTTCCCCTGCATATTTGTCCAGTATGCTTTGTGACTTTTCCATCCAGTGAGGACAAGGGATAAAACTTGCTTACAGGACTACTTTTTAAATCACTTTATTGTGCGCTGCACTGAGAAATGTCAATACAATTGTTGTCAAAGTAATGTGGTTTCATGCCTTTGAACTACTAGGGGAAAAAACAGATAAAAAATGGAGAAAATACAGCAGAAGGAATCAAAGCTCTGGAAGAACTAAACACAACTATGAAACAATTGCTCAATCCAAGCGTGTTCTGAAAGCTTAACATCGGAGAACGTATAGCTTAAAGATTTATTGTACAACTATTGCTCAATTTTCCATGAAATCAGTCCAGCACTTTCTGTTTAAATTTTTTGTAACAGTGTCTGTATTGTTTTTGCACTATCAGCCTCAAACTCTCAGACGTTTCAGATTAAATTAGTTGAGAAATCTACAATTTATCCATAAACTGTCTAAATTAATCAAGTGCAAAGAATGCGCTTGCATCCGTTGCCTAGCTGGATTGTAATGCTAAAACATCCATCAGGTTCTACATGCATTCACTGTGGTAATCAAATGTCCTTATTTGTAAACACAGAAAACATTGGCTAGCATAACTAAAAACAGACAGATGCACATGCCATTTAAAAAAAAATATATATATATATATATTTTATTTATTTTTATATCTGAAATATATCAGCTTCTGCTTTTCATGCGTGACTTCATCCATTTTGCTAATTTCCAGTTGGTAAAACATTACCCAGTGTTACAACACTCTCCGTTCTCCTTATTTCCACACTATGAAGATGATGCATTATTATAGACTGTCTTAACACTGACTTTTGATTCCATATTCAGCAAGTACATTTTAAATAATGCATTGTTTTTTCTCATATTGAGCTGTTTAAGAGTTGACTTATTTAGTCAGGACTGACATGCTCAAACTGCACTGTCAGCTGTCTGTGTAATCAGGTTTTAATCCTTATATGGCTAAAACAGCTCTCAGACTGAATGGAAATGCAATATGGAGCCCATGCTCTAACATAAGGTACTCCAGAGTGCCAAGATGTGTTCAGGTTAAGTGGATTTGATAGTGGATTTATGACATGTTTGCTTTCTGTTATTTGGATGGAAGAATGGCATGCTGATGGGTATTGACAAATGGTGAGAAGCCTAGTGGTTTAATGATAAAATATAGATCTTTTTAAAATGAGACTGTGTAGATCACTAGACTTGGTCAATGCACAGACTCGGTCTCAACTAACCAAAAAGGCTTATGTCAGCTGAAAACCCTGCAAACCCCAACACATACAGTATATTAATGTCACTAGTGAAAGTCTGAGGAAAAAGTAGACTGTATGCAAAACATACTTTACATTCTGGTGTTTGTGCTTAAAGAACGGAAAATTAAACAATCATTATGATAATGAGGACAAATGTCAACACAGGAACACATCTTTAATATCCTGCAACACCGTGTAAAGTTTATCACCATGGAAACAAGGGCACTAGCATATATAGGTGGGGAAAAAATCTATAAATTCTGTTTAGAAGTCTTCTCATATATGGAAGCCAATTTCTACAACAGAAAAAAATAAAAAAGGCAATTTTACTTTTTATTCTACAATTCTGACTGTCCCCCACATTGATTACATTGCATTTACAATTAATAATAATAATAATAATAAAAAATAATAAAACTAAAAAATTAAGTTACCTTTTTATTTACTTACTTCAAATAAATAAATAAAACAAAAAAAGTTACATTGCTTGAACTATCCATCCCCATAAAATGACCTTGATAATAAAACCTGCTTCACAGCATGTAAACAAATGCATGTACAAATATATTTTAGTGACTATGTAACAATTATATAACAGGTACAGGATTCACAGCCCACGTAAGCTAAGCTGTACAGAAGGTGCAAGTGCTGCACATATAGTAGATGAAAAATGAACTATAAACCTATTTATCAAAATTCACCAATTGACTGAGCGTCAGGCACAAAAACACTTCTATTCTGTATATCTGACTGAATCATTGTAATTTGACCTTTTATATTATATTCTATATTGTGAATATATATTTAAACTTCATCCTCATGTTGATTTTACATTAGGATGTTTAATAACTTATTAAATTATATTTAATTTATAGATATATTCAAGTAAATACATAGAAAAATGCATGTACGTTTAATTAAATATAGCTCTGTTATGCCGCTAAAAACACTGTCAGTGTAACAACATGTGAAAAGGACAAATAATTAGCTCCCCACATGGAAACCTGAAAGATTTGGTCAGATCAGCTGAACAAGGAAAAGTTCAGAAAACTTTGTAGTAATTATTTCATTGAAAAACCCAAACAATGCCCTACAGGCTGACTTATACTCTACTGTATATAAATCTGAATTATTGTTATCCAAGGCCAAAGGCTACAAGTTTGAGTAAACGACCTTACCTCAAGGTAAAGTGGGATCTCAAAATGTATGCAACATATGCTCAGCATTTACGCAACATATGCTCAACCCAATGAGTTTTTCATATTTCTATTATTTTATCATTATGGCATAAAACATTAGGGGCAGAGGTAAGGGAGAATAGAGTCGTGGAAGGGGAAGGTAAGTCATAACAATGTAAGACCTAGATTGTAGTTTAAGACCTCAAAATCCAATGCATCAACTGACCTTAAAAAAGCAATAACTATCAACATACAGAGCAGCAGCGGAATCAGACAAGGTAGTAGAGGTCTGCTATCCAGAGACAAACCCTTGAAAGCTATTTTACTTCACTATGCAACTTATTTCTGAGTCAAATGCATGTTCAATGAACAGGTATTTAGAAATCAAATTGTCTCGATTCAAAATTTTTAATCAGCAGTTTTAAGATCTACAAACATTACCTGATGCCAAAAGTCTAGACATGACAAATAACAAAAAGATCAAGAAATAGAAGAATTAGAGCCCGTGGAATGAGTGCAAATGGGCTTATTAACACTGGGTCAGTTTCACACACAAACACAAAGACTAATTAAGTGGCAGCTGTGCTCTTCCAAAGACTTTTCTGACCTCATTAGTACAAGCATATGGACTCAACTTGCAAAGCTAACAAAGAATTAGCAAGAATGGATAAGGACAAATAACATCTCTAAAAAAGAATAATAACATTTGTTAGTTAATACATTTTAATGACTATTAGTGGAGTATGACAATTGCCATATAGCCTACTGCAGTTGTTCTCGGTTCAACTGAATGAGTGTGTCAGATTCAGAAACATACAGATTGTGCAGAGCAGTGGGTTCCCAGGACTGGAGTTGAGAACCACTGGCCTACTGTACATATTGCGAAAGCACTTCTGTGCTGCTGTGACACAGACGTTGTAATGCTTCTTTTACAATCTGCATGTTTGTCAGTCCTTGAGGATCATTTACTTCAGCCGGTCAGTAAAAAAAGAAATTGGTAACCAAGCACTTATAAACCATTGGTCACACCAGTGAATGATTCAATTACTACCTGTAGTTTCCAGAAAAGAAGACATTTTTACAGTCGTCAGAGCTCACTAGATTTCCCAGAGTGCCTCTGAAGAATCAGAGTAGAAGTTTCTTTTTTAAGCTTATGTAGGTCCAGTGACTGCCTGGCTAAATAGACCTAGCCCTCTGAGGAAGTGGAAAAAACGTTTGCAGAGTACCATGAAAGAGGTCCTTCGTTTTGCACTAATGGAAGCATGCTCTATGAGAGCACTCCGATGGGGAGACCAGGCATCCAGCTTTTTGCAGTGGTTCAAGATATATTTGGAAGAGCAGGTTAGTAAAGCCATACACAGACTGTTATTGTTATGCACATGCACTGTAATGATGTTATGACGCTTTACCTCTGTTTGGTATGGCACGGCTTGGCTCACGTTTCCACAGCAGTTCAGTTCCGCTTTAGAGAGGGCAGGATTATTCATATGTCGTTACAGTTGAGCTGCCTTTACTGTCGAGACTCCTGAAAAACTTTTTCATTCCATGTCCGATCAAGAAACAGCCATTTTTGGTTAAAAAAGGCGCACTTGTTTAAAACAGTTGCATTCAATCCTTCGCTGGCAATTACTATAAGTCTAGCAGGTCTGTTGTGTCTTGTGTCACAAGTTCAGTGACACAGGTAGTGATGATTCTCTTCAGCCAATCAGCAGTTTACACGTCATGTTTTGATAATGGCATGGTTTGCTTGGAACCTCAACCGATGTGGTACAGAAAAAAGCACCAGGTACTGTATCCTGTGGAAACCCCCCCAAAAGTGAACCATACGAAACCGTACTGTGCTGTACCATGCAGTGGGAAATGACCAATAGTCTGCAAGTGTATGGATGCAAGTAGCATAAATGTTAAAATTAAGTGTTATTTTATTATGATTGTGTGTATGTATCATTCAAGTAAATGAATAAATATGAGATTATTGGAGCAATACACATTTTTAACACTTCCATTAATGTAATCAGCTTTATAATTATATTTCTGTCAAATTTAGTCTTGAGGGAACATGGCAAGGCAAGGCAAGTTTATTTATATAGCACATTTCGTACACAATGCTAATTCAAAGTGCTTTACATAAAAAAGTAAAATAATAGTAAAGAAAAATTATAACAAGAATAAAACAAGCAATTTTAAAACTTTTAAAATAATAATAAAAAAATAAAAATGTAAAAATTAATTTAAAACATTTAAATGATTTTACATAAAAAAAATATATAAAAAAATAAACTGTGAAAATATAGTGCAATCAGTTCGGACATTGCACAGTGATCATTCAATAAATGCACAGCTAAACAGATGAGTTTTAAGTCTAGATTTAAATGTGAATAGTGTTTTAGCACATTCGGATCTCTTCTGGAAGCTGATTCCAACTGCGGGCAGCATAGTAACTAAAGGCATACATGAAATAACCCGTGTGATGTAATAATGATTATGATGTCAGATTAAGTTAGATCTATTGGACTGCACCATCTAGAGTTTCATGCCAGAAATTTGTATGTACATATTTATAAATACAGCGGGTAAAATAAATATTGAACACATCACCTTTTTTTCTAAGTAAATATATTTCTAAAGGATCTGTTGACATGACATTTTTACCAGATGTCGGTAACAACCCAAGTAGTCCATACTTACAAAGAAAACTAAACAAATAAGTTCAGATGTGTTGCAGGAAACATTAAACAAGCTTCAACATGCTTTTTCTTCAGCAGTAGAGCCTTGCGTGATGAGCGTGTATACAGCCCATGCAGGTTGAGTGCATTACTTATGGTTTCCTTTTGAAACAATTGTACCTGCTAATTCCAGGTCTTTCTGAAAGATCGCCACAAGTGGTCCTTGGCTCTTAGAAAACTCTTCTGATAATTTTTTTTTCACTCCTCTGTCAGAAATCTTATGAAGAGCACCTAATCACCAGTCAGTGGCAAGTTTATGGTAAAATTATGTTCTTTCTTCTTCTGGATTATGGCCCCAACAGTGCTCACTGGAACATTCAGAAGTATAGAAACCAGTGCCATCAGTAAGTTTCGCAACAATAAGGCTGTGAAGGTCTTGAGAAAGCTCTTTGCTATTACCCATCATTAAATGTTTCTTGTGTGACACGCTGGTAATGAGACACCTTTTCATAGGCCAAAACCAGCTAATATTAATTTCCACTGACAAGGGGCAGGATTGCTTTCTAATTACTGATAGATTTCAGCTGGTGTCTTGGTTTTCCATGCCTTTTTGCACCTTCTTCGTGTGTTCAATACTTTTTTCCTTGGGTCATTCCACTTTATTAAACAGAAATTAACTTCTGAACATATTTATTTGTTAATATTATTATCATCACACAATGTTCAAAATAAATCTAAAAGTTAAAATCGTATTATAAAATGATCAAATCAATCTTTCAATAAATACTAAATACATTTTTATTACTATTGGTATTCATGTAAAATGTATATAATCCTAAAATTCCATGTTTAAATTACATTTAGCCTAGATTTTTCTGTTCTTCAAGAATTTTGTATCCCACACTATTAAATTAAACACGGCATTCAGAGTGTACATGAAAGCTCTCCAGAAAGGTTTTCCCGTGTTTTTGCGGACTCTTTGAATTTGGTGATTGTACATTCAGCAAACAGAAGACAGAGTTCTGTTGAGAGAGGAGGGGATAATATTTAATTCACGGTTGGCTCAAATGGTATTAACAGCGAAACAGTGCTGACTGGCATGGAATATGCAAAGCTAATCATTTCTTAGTAGTTTGATTTGTGAAACCATTCAACTAATAAATACAAGTAGCACTGTCTGGCAGAGAGAGAATGAGAGGTCTACAGCGAGACACAGACGGAGAGAAAGACGGGAGCAGAGAAAGCACTAAAGCGATTATTTCCTTTTGCTACTGAAAGGGCATTTATTTCCTCTGACCAAACTATGTGCCATTCGTCAGCACAGGGGAAAGAGTTTGAGACACAGATACCATGTTTTTTGCTTTCTAATAACATCTAAAGAGTTAGTAATCATGGTGATTTATAAAATGAATACATCTTTGTACATGAATACAGTTTTTATTCTATTTTTGAGCACATAAATGCAGCCTTGGTGAGCATGATATTTCATTAAAAACATTTTCATTTTGTAATGTTTCCAAATTTACAATATACATCTAAAATGTTATTTGTCACATACCAGGGCTGTTAGAAATGAAGGCAGAAAGTGAGAAATGTACAGGAAACGGTTACTAGTTAGAGTTTCATTTAAACCTTCTTCATAAAATTGATGTAAACACAAATAAAACACATTGCCTTAATAAAAAAAGTTAATGACTTAATTCTAAATGTATATCTACTTGAGTGTGGACACTAAGGCACACACAAGTTCATGTAGTGGTAGATCCATTCATGTTGTAATGGGAATGTATTCTTTTATAATCACCTGCGCTGGCTCCCATTTCCTCCTAATGGGAGACAAAGTGCTCTGGTACAGAATCAATGTGCTTGTCATTCACGAGTATGTCTGAATCTGGCGAAAGGTCATTGAGACTAGAATGTCGATTGCACATAAAATGCTTACAGGTCTGGAGAGAGAGACTGCCAATCTCAAATCCACCCACAGACTTTCCATTTTGTGAGTCTTCCACCTCGGAACAAAAGGATGCTTCCCTACATACCAAGTCAAGGATCATTATTTTGCCTTATAGGTGCAAACCATTTTCATAATTGTGTTCATCTTTCTGATGTCGTATGAAAATAAGCATAACAATACATCAAGAGTAGCAGTCGAGTAGTGTGGTTTGTTAAAGTGTTGCTGTCAGTTGAAAAAGTGTGATGCATATGAAGTGGCCCCACAAAGTATTTAGACACTGAAGTCAGACTTTAAAATGACATTTTTGATAATGTCACAATGTGGGAAGATTTGCACAACACCGTCCAAATGTTCACGCAAAGAAATAAGGCGTATTTTGGAGACGTGTATTTGTTTGGCATTCCGAAAGAGGAAACAACTGGAAATCAGTGGTTAAGTTGTATTTACAACATTGTTCCAGAACAGTTCAACCCAAATATTCAGATCTGTGCAGCACATTTTACGGAGGATGAGGACTGTGTCCTGTGAGAGTTGCCTACAACACCAGTGTCTGTTTCTATAAAGCAGAGCAGTTTCATCTGCAAGGATAGTCTTACACTTATAACTCAGTCTGTAAGTACGTTTACACATGTAAAGGATTTGCCACTGATTCAAACTCAAGTTTTGAGCAGTGTAGAGTAACTGTTAGGGCTTGTTCTTTGACGTTTCTCTGATCACAAATGCAGTCTTATGTTTACAAATGCATTGTTTGTAATGGGTTTTATTGTTTTTGGCTTGTATCATTGGGACACATGACACCAGAGTATGGTGAGGGGCATAACATTTCCATCAAGCATTCAGCCAATCACAATGCACTGGATAGCTGGCCAATCATTGCACACCTCGCTTTTCAGAATGATGAGCTTTAGAAAAATTGATGCGTTTCAGAAAGCCAGGGCATAGAGGAGCAACATTAATGTACATTGTGGAAAATAATGTGTTTTTGAACCTTAAACATAGTGCATTACACAGAATAATGATCTTTTTAGCAACGTCATAAGACCCTTTTTAATAAATAAGGAGAAAAAGCAGAGAAAAAAATACTTATGACTTGTTATGTCAGATACTGTAATTTTAGATATTCAGAATTTATGAGATTATTCTAACTTCTGTGTTTGTGTCCTCAGGTACTTTCCGTCAGGAGAACTCTGCTCCACAGGAGAACTGAATTTACTGAAGCTGGGCCGCAGGCTGTAAATCAGCACTAAAATGGGTGTGATGGGAAAAATATGGGCTGGCATATGTGCGTGCACATCCTAATTTAATCATGCAAATTCACTTTGTCTGGGCACCCACATCACCTCAAATAATGTTAAGTCGAGGCTCTGATGTTAGATGAGTGTCTCATCTGGAACTTGACTTCAGTACTTACAACAGCAGTTTAGATGAAACTGGAGGTCTTATCATGGGGTCCTAGCTCACCACAATATAAGACAATGCTATTTATTTTTCTTTAGCGAGGCGTTTTTGAATCAGTCAGTCAGAATCAATTAGTGACTCAGTGAGTGTGTGAATCAGTTAGTGACTCAGTGAGTGAGTGAGTGAGTGAGTGATTGAGTCAGTCAGTGAATGAGTGAGTCAGTGAATGAGTGAGTGAGTCAGTCAGTGTGTGTGAGTGAGTGAGTGAGAGAGTGAATGAGTGAGTGATTGAGTCAGTCAGTGAATGAGTGAGTCAGTGAATGAGTGAGTGAGTCAGTCAGTGTGTGTGAGTGAGTGAGTGAGTGAGAGAGTGAATGAGTGAGTGAGTCAGTGTGTGTGAGTGAGTGAGTGAGAGAGTGAATGAGTGAGTGATTGAGTCAGTCAGTGAATGAGTGAGTCAGTGAATGAGTGAGTGAGTCAGTCAGTGTGTGTGAGTGAGTGAGTGAGTGAGAGAGTGAATGAGTGAGTGAGTCAGTCAGTGTGTGTGAGTGAGTGAGTGAGTGAGAGAGTGAATGAGTGAGTGAGTGAGTCAGTCGGTGTGTGAGTGAGTGAGTGAGTGAATTAGTGTGTGAGTGAGTAAGTCAGTCAGTCAGTGAGTGAGTGTGTGAATCAGTTAGTGACTCAGTAAATGAGTGTGTGTGTGTGAGTGAGTCAGTGATTAAGTGAGTGAGTTAATCAGTCAGCCAGTCAGTCAGTGAGTGAGTGAGTGAGTGAGTGAGTGTGAGTGAGTCAGTGAGTGACTAAGTTAGTGAGTGAGTGAGAGAGTGAGTGAATGAGTCAGTTGGGGAGTGATTCAGATTTTAATTTTAATTTTGGTCATAGTGATTCTGTTATATTTTCAACTGTGTTTTAATTTTAACATTAGCTAGTAATGTGTAGCTAGTGTAAAGGTTAGTAATTTTGATGTTGTGTTCTTGTTATTTCTATCAGTTTTTTAAATTCATTTTCATTTCAGTTTTGAATTGAGTTCAATTGAGTACAATATGTCAATCTATGAGAAATGCTGTTGTTATATATTTAATTTCAGATAACATTTAATTAGTTATTTAAATAATGAAAATGTTTTATGGTAGTAGATTTAGTTTACTATAATAACACTGATGTATGTTTGTGTATATTTAATATTGGAATTAAGCAAAGTGATCATATTCATGGTTTCAAGCTAGCAGTATATTTATTCACTGTGTAAATTACTGTGTGCAAACTTAATTTTCAAGGATACCAACTTTTTATATTTTAACATTTTTTTTAGATGTTGTATTTAAAAGCCACCTTTTTATTCTTTAGATGATATCATAAAGAATATGACATACTAACAAAATGCCTCAATACATGCCGCGATTTAAAACTATGAGCGGCACATTAAGTGACAATCAGCCTGATTTCCATTAATTCCAGGATAATTAAGCTAGAAACCAACAAATCAACAGTGCTGCTTAATTATCCAAGTCAGAATTAACAAGATATTTTATAAATAGCACAGATACAGGTTGCAACCAGAGCACTGAGGAAATTGTAGTACAAGCCGACAAACAGAGCAATTACACTGGTGAGAGTTGCAAGCCTTTTGCAGTTGGTGCCTGTGTTTTCACATCTCTCTGAGCGCAGGAGACGTTTTCCCACAGACTCGTCTCACCCACCCACAGTCCAACATTTTATTGGACCATGAAATTAATACACAGCTATAAATTATTCACTATTGTGAGGCCTTTTATCTTACTGTATCGGTTAGAAAATCATGGAGTGCAGGCGTGTTGACAATGCAGATCTGGACAGGAGCACGGCCTCTCGTTTGTTACACTTTGAGCATTAAATTTAACAAGCTGCACTGCAGCTTACATAAACTTTATCACAAAACAGGCTCTGTGACCCAAGACCATTAAATGGCTCAACTTGGCAACATGTCCCTGGGGTTATTCTATTACAGCCTCCTGTGAAGAGAATAGACCCCAGTAATTTATAATACCTGAAGGCTCATGTATTTTATCTCTCAATTCATGAGCTGGCAGCAGAATTTGCAGGCTTCATCTCATATCTGTGTTGACGCTAAATATGTGAATGCCCTGTATACTAGCCTGGGAAGAAAGGCGATGGAAGTGTCAGCAGAATAATGGGATAGACTATTTTGTTCTTGTTGTTTCTGAGCAGCTGATGCAGTTTTATGATTGTGTTGGAGTGAAACTGCTCTAGTATTTGTGAGAAACTCAGGGTATTCTGCTGAAGTGAGTTACTCTACATTAAAAAGAGGCTTTGAGATTATTTAAATCTGGCTTGAATCATTTCCTCATGCTCTACATCACTTTCTGTCTCGTCTCCACTGTCTTCCAGTATGTCGCAAAAAGTTCAAAGTAGGGCAGAGACAATTTTTTATGTTTGTATTTATTTATTTATTTTCCCATCAATTGATCCTTTGCAGTGAATGGGTGCCATCAGAATGAGTCTAAACAGCTGATAATTCACAATAATTCACAATTAATCCACACGACTCCAATCCATTGATTAAAATCTTGTGAAGCCAAGCTGCATTTTTTTTTTAAGAAACACATCCATCATTAAGATATTTTTACCTTCAAACCGTTGCTTCTGGCTAAATACAAATCCTGTATCCATTACATTGCTTTCTCCAGTAAAAAGGCCATCTTGTCTGAATCAGGAGAGAAATATGCATAGATCAAGCACCGTTTTACAAGCAAAAACTGTTAAATATGTCAGATTTTTATGTAAGAGGACAGTAGGGGATAGACTTTTTTTCACCAGAAGAAGCATTATTATGTATTATGGATTCATATTTTGACCAAAATTGATGCTTTATGTAGCTAAAATATCTTAATCTGTCTTTATCTGTGCTGTCAAACGATTAATCGCAATTAATCACATCCAAAATAAAAGTTTTTGTTTATATATAATATATGTGTGTGTACTGTGTATAGTTATTATGCATATATAAAATACAGACACATGCATGTATACATTTCACAAAAATTGTATGTATATGTAGTATAAATGATATGAATATAAATATAGACATGTATATGATTAATCATTTGACAGCACTACATTTTGTTTATGATAAACATGCAGCTTTTCACAAAATATTAATTGATTGACTGAAGTCGTGTGGATTACAGCTTTAGACTCAGATTGATGGCACCCATTCACTGCAAGGAATCAATTTTTGAGCAAGTGATGTAATGTAAAATGTTTATGAATCTGTTCCAAAGAAGAAATAACCTCATCTACTTCTTGGCCTGAGGATGAGTACATTTTTAGCAAATTTTCATTTTTGGGTGAACTATTTATTCCTTTAATACTTTATAACTATTCAATAAGAATAAATATGATTACTTTCAAGTGTTACAATTGCCCCCAACTACTGTGTATATTACAATTAACACATCAACAATCTTACATCTTCAACAACATGGTATTTCTCAAATTTAACAATAGTAAAAATAAATATGAATTGCTTTGTACACTTGTCATTTTTTTTATCCAACATTTTATTCACTAATTGGAAAGAAATCGCACAAACTACTTGCAACACTACACCCACTAATCCACTAATTGCTGAAACTGCTGTTCACAATTTGCACCTACAGAAGAATACTAAAGTTGGCCTTTTTTTGCAAAACAGTCTTTTTGAAAAGGACTATTAGACTGGAACCATGTAGCTCATGTGTTATTCATCATTTGGAGACCTTTAAAATGTAAAACAATATCAAACAGAAGAGACAAGAGGCGTAAACAAAAAGGAAAAAATGGATGGAAGAAAATGCTAATCGCTTTCTGAACTTCCATTATGCCATAAAAAGGCTCGGCATCACGACTGAAATGAACGATTTAATCACCATTTGACTGCTGACTTGACAAACCTGATGGCTTCATAAATGAACAATTCAACATCTATTATACGCCTGAAAAAATTGGAAGTTTATCACCACGACATGGAAAGATGTTTCGGTTTCAAGCCTAACAGAAGTTCCCGATCTTTTATTAGACACAATGCACAGAAAAAAATAAATTCCAATGATTAATTTCCATTTTAATGTAACACATCAGTTTGTTTCTTGGAAGTTTACGATACATTGCAAACCCCTAAGAAGATGACTTTGCTCAAAACATGAATCAAGCTGTGTTTTCTTAAAACCTTACCAGTAAGTCAACCTAATGTGGTCTTCTCAAAGAGTCAATGCAATCATTTAGGGGAAGTCACAAATGCAAACACACCACACTTTATGATTGTAGTTGAATGACACATCAAGTACAATATAGAGATAACGACTATGTTATCATCATTTGACTGAGTGAGTCAAATGTGAGTCACACAAGAAAGTGATTCACAAACAAAATAGTGCATTAAAGCTCACTGCTGTGGAGTGAAATGGCTTTTCCGAACAGGGTCCAACTTATGGAGCACTAATCAACTAATAGCCCTGTAACGGTGACTGCACACAATACACAAACAAAAATAACATCAGCTATACTGAAAGAGAGCTAAAAACTCTATTTATTTGGAATACGTGTTTACAGGGCCTATAATAATTATAATCAGCAAATGGTAAATGTGAATAAAAATCAGCACTGGCGAGTATGTAAAACAGTATTAATTGCAATTTGAAGACAGAGAAAAAAAAAAAACATACAAAACAATACTAATAACAATCACAATAATAATTAATAAATATCAGTAGTCATATACTTTAGTTGAGTGGTATTATAGTGATATTTCTCTTGATTTGTTCAGTTTTTATTGTTTGATTCAACAAACAAACAGTTTTTTGTGTGTTTTCCCGGTTCTGACTTTTTTTAATTGAAAAAATGCACATACAGTTTCATGGCTCGTAAAAAATAAATATTTCTAAATAATTGTTATTTATAATTTATGTTTATTTATTTGTGCCTATAAATTCCTATGATTTCATCATGCATACACACACCTTTAAATTATTAAAGTGCAAGGCTTTACGGGTATTTCCTCTACCTAAAATGCTCAAAGACACAACAATATGAAGATTGATTAAGAATTTATCTTTCAGCTTTAGCTTACGTAAAATATATGAATTCCAGTTTCTTTTAGGCAGCATTTATAAGCAGTATCCTACATGCAGGTAGCATGACTGACATGACATTTCAGATGCAACGTGATAGTTTTTTATTAATGAAAACATTAGGGTTCACAGTGTGGAGTAGTCTACATGTTTTACTTTTGTTTACTGCTGGCAGGTTAGCTCTCTCCATCTCATTTAAAATGCTCAGTCTGTTCTGATGTGCTCATTATGATCGTGTAACTAGGGATCTTCACTCCTAAATATCTCTCCGTTTGTGCTTCAGCTCACATTTCATTTAATCATTGATGTCTCGGCTGTGAGTTCGTGGAGTAGTACACTTTCTACTGGCGTCCTTTTTCTCTGTACTCTTTGCTTTTGATTCTCCCTGGTTACCAGACGACTCAGAGGAGCATTTGCTGAGAGAGAGAAATAGAAAAAAAAAAAGAAAAAAAGACAGCTGGAGTTTCTTTTCACAGCCACCCTGTTCTCTTCAGAGCATGGGGTAATTGCCCAACATGTAACACCAGTGATGAGAAGATACTGCAGATGCACTAAAAATAGCTGACAGGGCCTTCAAAGCACAAAGCCACAAAACCAGCTGAGTGAAGGGGTTTCGATAATTTCCATCACGGCCGGTATGATAATGATCACCGTGTCATTAGGAAAAGGTGCGATAAGCCATTTTGTTTGCACAGAAAGTGATGATCCTCACACTGTCATCCAGAATATTAGCATGGACTCTCTTGGGAAAGTGCTGGTGGAGGAGAAGTGGGCTCTTAATTACCTCATTCAGGATGTATTCAAATGTTCTCCAATATGTAAAAAAAAATAACATTACACACAATGTGACAAAAAGTCAGAGATGCTTGTATACAACCGAAATTTGTTTTGTAATATGAATACCTAATGAAGAACGTACAGTAGAGATGTTCAGACAATGTTGATACTATACTATTTATATGGGATGCAAAATTGTCATATAACATTTTTAGCTACCCTGTAGCTTAAAAACAAGGTTGAGGATTTCAGTTTTTTAAGGAATGCATTATAAATATATTCTGAATGCAATGTAAGTAGTGCCAAAAATGCATAAATGTAACAAATACTATAGGTTTTAAAATCACTATGAAACGCAATAAGAAACACTATATTATTCTGCCATGTCATATACTGTGTATTGCACAGTACAGACATAAAAACAACTTCACACAGTCTGTCTGTCTTTAGCCCAAAATCTCACTGATTAAAAGCATTTTTATTTGTATTTTACCATTCAAAGTTTGCGGGCTGTAAGACTATTTTATGTTTTGCAAGAAGTCTCTCATGTTTTACTGTGAAATATTATTACAATTTAAACGAACTGTTTCCCGTTTGAATGTATTTTAAAATGTAATGTGATGCAAAGCTGGATTTTCAGCATCATTACTCTATGATCATTCAGAAATCACTTTTGTATTGTAATTTAATGCATCCTTGCTGAATAAAAAATAAAAATAAAATAATAATAATCTTATTTTGAATCAAACGTTTGAATGGTAGTGTATATAAAGCATCACGTAAAACTTGCTTATAATGTTCAATATTTCACAGAACACATCTTAAACTAAAGGAGAAGTGTGCATTTTCTGCAGGACTGACCGAACAGAACTGCAGAAATAATGGTTGATTTCCATAAACTGAATGGTGTTCATATGTTTTTCATGGAAAACAAGATGAAAAATAAAATAAAATACTGTTTATAAAAATACAGCAAATTATTTGTTGAAGTACGTATTGAAAAATTTGATGAATCACAGAAACGCTCACAGCGTACAACTGGGTTTAGCTGAAGGACAAGGGCTAACATGACACTCAAGTTGAGTCCTTCAGGTCCTCAATCCATCAGTGAGCAGGAACATGAGGAGCCTCTACAGTGTAGTGTGTGCAAATTGCTCTTCCTCTCAGCTGGTGACGCCGCAGGATGTAATGAGCGGGTTTTTCTCAGTTCTACGTTGCGATCAAGGTCATATATAGATACAACAGATGCTGACACTGAAAATAAAAGATATAGTAGTTTATAGAAAGACACTGTATAAATACAGTAGCGGTAAAAACTACTGGAGGGAAAAATGTCAAGTTGTCAAGGTAGAAGAGAACAGCAAAATGTCCTTGACGTGTCTTTGGAGAAGGCCATTTGATTTGATGTGATTTGCAGTATAATCACTGATATTCATGACAACTATTCTTTGAAACATGGTGACATCTTCCTGCATTGGATTTCATTTCGTCTTCGTTTTTATTGTTTAATTTCATTTATGAGTCATGACAGGCTTTGAAGAATGGAAAATGCTGGCTTTGCTTTAGAACTCAGATCAGATGGAAACCCAACAATATACCAAATCAGGAATAAATAATTAATAGTTTCTTTTAATACAGCATTTCATGCAAACTGTCCCTGCTGGCATTTCGCTACTTTGGTTAGCTTCTACTAAACGACAGAGAAAGGCTAAAGATAATCAAATGACTTTGATTAACTATGCAAACTATGCATGAATATTTTATTATTAATGATTAGCCACATATACTGTAGCCAGTTGGGAAATACTGGTTTAATGTATCTGTATGCTGAAAATTCAGGATTTTACCATTTACTGGCAATTTCTTAGGTGGAAATGAATTACTTCTGTATATATAGATGTATATTTCATGCAAATGATAATGGCATGAGAGCATCTTCTTAGTCTGGAAACCCTGAGGACATATATAGACATTTCATTAAAACCTCCAAAACGTTAATTCAGGTAAGCCAGGAATATTCTTCCTCACAGGCAATCCATCATTTTTCAAAACGGGACAAACTTTTAATTAATATGGATGACACAGCTACATAATGTTTCAGAGTTATATAGGAAAGGAACACAGCATAAGATGTGCCCACCATGAACTCTCGAGCTCCAAAATCAAAAAGCTCCTTGTCTAGGCTATAGAACAACATTAATTTAGACAAATTATTCCTTAAAAACCTGCTAGGTGTTAAAACCAACACTATCCACTTCATCATATTATATAGTTCACGATATGCTAATCACATCTGAATCTGAACTCATTCCAGTAACGTCAAATCAAAACGTTTGCTTCTGATACAGTACATGTTGCTCAAAGCTTGGCCCACATTTATCAGAAAACAACCCTTTGTCCAGTATCGGGCACAATCAAAGTCTGTTGCTGTTTCATGTCAAATCAAGCCCAATTGTTTGGGCCTGTAGCCAGTTAATCACAGGCCCTGCAGCTTTTGACGGCGGAGCCAGAACACAAGTCAGCGTTAATTCAAGACCAGGAACAGACTGGCAAAGATTTCTGCTCTTCAGATTGATGAGGATAGTCTAATTGCTTTCTTTCGTCGCTTTGACACAAACTTACATCTGATCTGGTTTAGTGAATGTAAATCATCTAGAAACTGACTGACATAGTTGGTGTGACAAAATTAATATGCATAAAAAAATAAATAAAAGATAAATAGTGAATGGTGTTGGTCCAACCTCATCTATCACCGCGTGGAACTGTTCAAATAAATTGTCATCTTTGATAATCTGAAGTGGTGAGATACATGACTGTTCAATCCAAACGTGAGTTTGTGAACCTCACTGAAGCGTGAATCAGGCAGAATATTTCAAGGAGCCATCGTTTGTGGCTATACAGTGATTTGGGACTTGTCACATGTACTAACAGTAACAGTCTGCTGCCGACATACGCATATCACCAAATGATGTAATTAAAAAAACAGCCCCTGGGGAGAACTGTCATTGAAGACACACATACACACACACTCCCCTTCAGCACAAGATAAAGACAGAGAAGCAGAAAGAGAGAAAATACGGCTGGAGTTAACAAACTCTGTAGGGCTGAGATGAAAGAATCAGAGGTTATTCACAAGGCCAAAAAATATACCCTCTGCAAATAGTCTGGCAGAGCTCTGTGCGTCCACGTGGTGAGGGTTTGACCTTGAACACTGCAAAATATAATTTGTTAATCAGGATTTTTAGCCAGTTTCTAGTAGGGGTGTAGGAAAATATCGATACACGTGAGTATCGCAATATTTTGTTTGGCGATACTGTATCGATTCTCAAAAACGGTATATCGATATTTAAAAAATATAAATAAAAGAATTCGTACAAGATTCATTCATTCAGTTGTTTCGTTTTGAGTTTACATCCCGACCGCTAGTCTTCTTCTATATTAAGCAGTTCTGGTTAAATATTTTTTATTTATTTATTGCTAAGGTTGGCATATGGTGGTGTGTTCTTACAAAATACAGAATTACCAATTTTTTTTTACAAGTTTAAATGCATCATAAAATAATAGCTGTTAATAGTGTTCATTGTCTGTTTGATTACATCTTTAATAGATTTTTTCACACATTTCTGTCATATGTACATAAACTAACAGTCACCACTGATAAGTGACTATTAAATATTGTAGAAACGTAACTTTCTGTAAAGTTGCTTTGCAACGATTTGTATTTTAAAAAGCGCTATACAGATAAGCTTGAATTTAATTGTGTTCTTAATGACAGCTTTCCTAAAAATATTTCCTATTCCTAAAATAAGAAATATCCCAATATATCGCCTTGCTGAAAGTATCGCAATGTATCGCAACATATCATATCGGAACCCCTGTATCGTGAAACGTATCGTATTGCCAGAATCTTCCTTATTTTCTAGTAAAAGTATCTATAAATCCATAAAAAGAGCCATTTATTTTAAAAGCAAATTTTATTTTAGGTCCACTGGTTAATGCAAGAGATGAAATGAACCGGCAATTATTGTGTTATTGTGTTAATGCTAATGTGGTACATTACATTTAATTCAAAATATTGTAACATTTAAAATCCAGATGATAAATTCATATGAAGGTAAAGGAACAGGCAGCCTGGTTTATTTAAATAAATAAGCCTAAGAGGGCTCAGCAAGTGTAAAATAATAGTAATAAAATAAAATAAAAGATTGTAAACATTACCATTAGTTAATGGCAGAGATGAAATGAACCAACATTTGTAAATTCTGGCTAATGCGGTGCATATATATAAATATACGCACACACACACACACACACACAAACACACACACACATATGTGAGAGAGAGAACGAGACAGAGAGAAAAGCAGAAAAAAAAACATAAAAAAATGTATTCAGGGCATATCTTAATTATTATACCTTATATGCTTCATATCTTATTAGAAGTTTACTTTTGGGTGTTTACACTAAAACAAGACATTTGATTTAATTTTATTGATATTAATTAATTAATTATTTTTTGCCATGAAACTACCAGCAACCACCATCTCAACATCTGAGGCTGAATTGACAAGTGAGATTCTGTAAAAGTACCAACAGCTAACCTTGGAGACTGCTACTCAAAAACATCAGAAAACATCTCTAGACACAGCACACAGTTGCTTGCATTGTGTCTAAAACAGACATGTGTCATGTGAAAGCCAGAAACCACGTGCATTAGGAACCAGTGACCAGAGACAAAGCATTTCATCTGAAATAAATGCATGTTATCTAGCATCTGTGTCCAGCCCCAGGATATCTAGCATTACTTCTGTAGGTCTACAGGACAAAAGTGCACCCACATTAAATCAATTACAAAAAGTAGTAGTAATTTAGCCTCAGGGAAGAGTGGCTGTGAAGCGTATAAGGAATTGCAAATATATTGTCAAAAATCGCCATTTATATTTCATATATGTCTCAGCATTTTGAATATTGTGTAAAATAGGATTACAGTTAGCATGAGATAATTTAGCCAGATGGTTAAATTCCCTCAAAACACAGGCTAATGTTATGCACATTTAAAATAAGTACTGAGATTAAAATGTCACATACTCAAAAGTGTATGTACTTCCCAGACGACCAACTGCCATTAAGTTGAAAGGGAATAATATGGGATAGCTTCCTACCAGTTTTATGGGTCTCGTCTTAAATGATTTACACATAAAAGACTGGCAGAAAAGTGAAATGTTCAGATGTTTCAAGAACTTTTTTGGTTGTATAGACAGATCAAAACCAGTTTCCTCACACCAGAACACAAGTCATTCCCAATTCCACAAGCAAAACAGACAAAAATACCCAGCTTACACATCACTGTCTGTGATATAAATCTCAGAGATAAATTAATAATTGCATCAGCTTCCCGAGTTCATTTTGAAGTCTTGCAGAGAGCAGACACCGCACTCCGCACGCACAGCTTCAGACACATGACCAGCTCACACGTACACGTGCAAACGCGTATAAAACAGCCCGAGGGTGATATTCCACCTCATTTGAGCATACTCTGTTTTGAAACAGATGTGTCATATTGTTAGATAATTCCACATTACTGGCTGTATCTTGCTTTGGAATGCAAATTCATCTACTGTATATTTTCAAGGCACATTCCATGTTATGTACAATAAATAATCTAATCTTCTTTCCAAGAACAGCCAATTCCTGGAGGAAACCCTACAGCATGCTTAGTCCACAAGGCATCTGATGCGTTAAATAAAATGACTAAATTTGCATTTATTTCCTAGAAATGCATAAGATAAATATTTTTTATAGATTATAAGTGCATTGCACACAGGTATACACTGTTTGTTAGCACTGATATTGTGAACAGGCACTATCTGCCTGGTCTTATCTGTCTGGTGATGAATAGGAGATGTGAATTGAAACTGAATGGACTAGTCTAAGCAACAGCAGGAGGGAGTGAGATTCTTTTGTAGAATTCCTGTTTATACAAAAGGGAGAAGGCAGTGGCTGTAATCTCTTTGCAAAGCTTGTTCTGCTGTAAACCCAACAAACTTTACAATTCAGTTAATAGTAAAGATGGAAAATGCACATGAGGGAAATAGATAAACTGGTTTATTAAAATAAATAAACCTAAGAAGGCTGAGCATGTGTAAAATAATGTTATATGCATGACGTATACTACACTGCCATTTAAAAGTTTGGGTTAAGTAAGATTTTATATATATATATATATTTTTTAATATAAGTTTCTAATGCTCATCAAGTCTGCATCTATTTGAACCAAAATGCAAAAAAAAAAAAAAAAAAATTAAAATGATGGTTTTCCATTTTAATATACTTCAAAATATAATTTATTAATGCGATGCAAAGCTGAATTTTCAGCATCGTTACTTTAGTCTTTAGTGTCACATGATCCTTCAGAAATCATTCGGATATGCTGATTATTTTCAATGTTTGAAACATTGATAATTGATAATTGAAACATTATTAGAACCTGATATTTTTTTCAGGATTCTTTGATGAGAAAATATAGAAACAGCCAGTTAATTCTAAATATATATATGTATATTTTATTACTTATTCATCAAACAGACAAAATTAACACAAGAGCACAACTATTTTCAACACTGTTAATAAATTAGTTTATCAGAATGATTCCTTAAAGGATCATGTGACACTGAAGTCTGGAGTAATGGTTGATGAAAGTTCATTTTTACATCACAGGAATAATAATAATAATAATAATAATAATAATAATAATAATAATAATAATAATAATAATAATAATAATAATAATAATAAACTTATTTTTTACGTATTTTTTTCTGCATTTTTGATCAAATACATGAAGCCTTAATTAGCATCTTTAAAACATTGAAAAACTTACTGATCATGTTAATTAATCAATCATGTTATGCTCAAAATAAATTAAAGAGACTATGTGCATGAGAAGGACATTAGGTCCATCACCAGATTTGTTTACTAGGTTTTGCAAAAATAAACATGCCTAATCCACATAGGCGATGCCGCAGGGAGGCATGCATAGTTTATTATGCTTTTAAAATCTGCTATATGATGCTTGTAAGCACAGCATTTGGATACAAACACACTTTCAAATTTACATCACATGATTTGATATGCAAGCAAAAACAAACGTTTGTCTAGCTGATGCACATATTGAAATCTACCAAGCTTTATTTCACTTTCCACTGGTGGTCCTGATGAAATGCAATAGCAGGCTAAGGTTCATAACCATCTAATGTTCTCAACAAGGACCATCGTGTCCAGACTGCCAGGAAAGCACCATCAGGGAAAGGCTATGCGCGACAGATTTTTACCCCAAGGGCAGTGTCACCGCCACCCAATTTCATACCTGCTGTTTTCCAAGCTAAAATAAAGCTTTCTTGGCTCTGTTTTTTCCTCACTGTCTGGATCATTTTGGGTTGCTGATGGGGTTTTGGTAATTGTGATATGGAGGTGAGGTGAGAAAGGAAAACAATGAGGAAAAAGCTGCTTTGAGGGATGGCTGCATGTGTGGCGTTTTCCTTTGGTTAAAGGGCCGACTTGTGGCATGACTCTTCACCCTGCCCCAATGGATAACAACTTAATGGCATCTTAGCTGCCAAAACGTGAGTCTGTCTGGCGTCACAAATCTCATGCTACTTATCTCTGCCTGACATCACTCAACAATGTGACAGTTGTCACACTGACAGTTCGGTTCTACGGCCCTGTGAGGTTCATACAGCCTTTGAAAGATGGGACAGAAAAATCACAAATGAGATCTCTTTAATATCGAGCACATCTGCGGTTTTCTTACTCAACCTCTGTAAAAATTCCAAAGCGTTACTCAGGGGTCCTTTGAGAAAATCTAATCCCATTGTGCCATAATATATATATATAAAAACACTTCTATTCATTTTGAACTTCATTTCATACTATTACTAATGCTATATATCTTCACTGTCTGATGTATCTTAATTATGCATTTGGATCTTTTTGACAGCTTTCTGGGTCAGAAAACAGTTGGTGGTTCAAGTACTTCTAGAATTTCATATGATGTAACAAAGAAAATTAATTAAAGAGAAAGAGTACAATGGACGCTGTAGTAGCAGTCTAAAGGACTGATATACTTCAAGCAAAATTAAAAACATGAACTGGTATGACATGATTTCGAATGAAACCGTGCCAAAACAAAGTTTGTTAGGAGTTTATATCCGTAGTTTGAAACAGCTTGCCAAAAACTGTTGCTGTTTACTTTGAATCAGTATGTTGTATAAAGTGCTACATAAATAAATTTCACATGTTAAATTACAGAACTGTTGCAAACATATCCACATTACTATATCCAGATGCTTTCGTCGTGTGTCGCGGTACTCCTATAAATTGGAATTGTCGAGACTGACAGGGAGAATAAATCGTTGAGCAAAGTTGTTATTTTTGTTTTCTTTGTGCACAAAAAGTATTCTCATAGCGTCATTGCATTAGGGTTGAACCACTGATGTTAAATGGACTATTTAAAGGGACAGTTAACCCAACATTTTAAATTCTGTTATTAATTACTCACCCTCATGTCGTTCCAAACCTGTAAAACCTTTATTCATCTTTGGAACACAAATTAAGATATTTTTGATGAAATCTGAAAGCTCTCTGACCCTCTGTAGACAGCAAAGAAAATACCATGATCACCACACAGAAACATAACAAGGACATCTATAAATAGTCCATGTGACATCAGTGGTTCAACCGTAAATTTATGAAGCTATGAGAATCCTTTTTGTGCGCAAAGTAAAAACAACAATAACACAGTTTATCTTCTCCCCGAGTTACCGTCTTCCACCATTTTGGAGAGTACCCCAGAACATAATCAACATAATCTGCATTATTTAATTTCAGCATGCGTGCGCTGTCTACTGTATGTAAACAACACTGATTACGCTGCTTACATTCTGGGGTACTCTCACATGGATTATTTTACCAACAAAATGTACATTTTTGGGTGAACTATCTATTGAAGTATGTACTTACTAACTTTTTGGACCTTGAACATGGCAGTTGCTTTCCTGTTTATGGAGGGTGATTTGTGTCTACAGAGGGTCATTTGTGTTCCGAAGATGAACGAAGGTCTTTCACGGTTGGAACAACGAGAGAATGAGTAATTAAAGACAGAATTTTCATTTTGGCTGAACTTTGGCTGAACTTTTGAAATCCGTTTTCAAACATTTGCATTTACAGGCCCCCAAAAAGCAGTTGTCGTGCAAATTAAAAGGCCCAAAATGCATAAAGTGTTTTCTTTTTTTAGTTCTAGTTTTTCATGTAAGCAACTACTGAGATATCAAATATTTCCAAGAGTGATTACTGACTGAAAAGTCAAATAGAAATAAATAAAGTAATATATCAAAAGACCATTAATCAAAGGCGTCAGTACAATTACATTTAATTTATTTATTTAATTATTTTTTATTTATTTTTACTTGTAGATGATAACAAAGAAAAAAAAAAAAACTAAAGGAGGGGGAAAAAAAGACAATTAATACTTAATTTGTGCATGATTCATCAGTGAATGTTTTTTTTTAAAGTAATATTGTAATCTTAATTTGAATGTAATAACTCGTGCAGCCTCATTTTCTGAGGACATCACACAATCCCTCACAATCTTTCCTGTCAAATATGCTGCTTCCTTCAAAAATATATATTATTACAGAGGTACAATGGGTTGCATTTCATTCACCGTTTTTCTTATCACAGGATTTCTTTTTTTTTTATTCTTTAAAAAGTAAATTCCACAATCCAAGTAAACCAGCACACAAACTTAAAGAGCCACACAGATGGGAAATCAAAAATTACCTGTATTACAGTGTATGATGTAGCTGTCCATCAGTGTAAACAATGTGCAAAGTAATTAAACCAAAAAGTACATGATTTATAAAGTTATTGGCTTCTAAAGTAAGGAGTCGACTCTGAATCGCTGAAACGAGTCGTTATAGATTTCAAATCTTTTGCCCATCTCTATGTACGTCACTAGAACACTTTGCATAATAATCTCTGCCTACCGTCTTGGGAGAAACGGAACTCTGACCTGCCCCACCCCCCCACACAGACGCTCTGGTTGGTGTGATATCATGTCGAGGAGAAAGTGTGTTTTTAATTGTAAAGGCAAGTTTGTTTTATTTTCACTGCCAAAGAATGAAGATCAGAAGAACCAATGGCTAAAATTAATTTTCACCACAATACAAGAGCAGTACAACAAATCCTTGTTGTGTTCAGAACATTTCACTGATGACTGCTTTTCTAATCTTGGTGAGTACAAGGCGGGATTTTCAAAGCGTTTGGCCATAAAAGAGGGTTCATTACCAACTTTATTTAGACCAACGAGCATCTCCGAATCACAATGCGAAGTATGATTATGAAGTTATGTGTCTGTTTTCTCCCGAGTGTCTTATCAGTATGTGTGCTGTCGGCAGCCTTTGTCTGTGCTGATGATCTTCATTTACAAACACGTCATTAAAATGAAGTGTAACTCCGTGAATACTCAACGAAGAGACATGAGAGAGATATCTATAGAAAGCTTGACATGTCTACTTTAAAACTAAACAAGTGCTGCCGAAAACAGATATTCTGTGATAAAGTAATCCATATGAAAACAACGTGATGTCTGTTTTTCACGTCTCCCTTCATTATATCTAATGTGACCACGCCCCCGCGCTGAACGTGCCATTCAGATTCAAACTGAAGCGCGCGGCTTGAATACACCCACACAGAAGAAAAAGCAGCGAGACTGTCCAAGTTTTTTATTTTACTGTTTGCTTCGCGGTGAGAGGAATAAGACGTAATTCACCCCAAACAGATGCTAACGCATTGTTTACCGTGAAGTTGTGTGTGGAACAACCAATCAAAACTATGTTAGTTGACCAATCAGAACACAGTATGCTACCGAAAGGTGGGGTTTAAGGAAACTGAATCTTTTGAACAGCTTCGCACGAACCGTTTGGGGATCTCTGAGAATTGAGGTAATTTTAAAATGATATTTTGACAAAATGACAATGTTTTTTAACCTTGGATGGATTTAAACCTAATGTACAGGACTTATAAACAGTGATAGGAAGCTTAGAATTTTCATCTTACTGGCTCTTTAAAGAACAATGTTTTTGGAAATATGATACATATGATCCTCCTCAAGGTCACAAAACCTACATAAGGTCCAAAGCATTGTCCTGCATTAATATCAGCATAACCCAGAGCAAGATTCATATGACCCTCCAAATAGAAGTCAGGGAGACAAGTCAGCGAGACAGCAGACTCCAGCTGTTCTGTTCTCAGTGGAGACGTGCCCTGTGTGTCTACTGTACACTATTATTTACACAGAAAAATAACTTTCCAAGGATACTTAGGATATTATTGAGAGATATATTGCTTTCAAAGAACCTTCAAAACACGTTTTAATGAAGCAGTAAGTTCTCAATTCTGATTGGATAAGCTGCGTTTGAAACGACAGAATGCTGACCAACACAGACATTCAATATTAACTTTTGGTAAGCTGATGTGTAGCTAGGAAGCCCAGACAATTATAAACTACATCACTAGACAAAATTGTTTATTGTGATTATTATTAAAAGTAGACTTTTACTGAACATTCACTTTATCATATTGCTGCTGCCAACATTTTATGAGACAATGCATTATAGTCATTTTATTTTTGGTAAAGTGTTTTAAGGTTTTATGCTGATAAATTTAACTATTAGCATTTTAAAATTATGAAAATTACATTTTACATTTTATAAGTGTAAAACGTTTATTAATTAGTATTTTTTCTACATGAATTAATAGAATTTTTTTTTTTTTTTGAAGTGTTACTTTTGAATGCATATGCTTAAAATATTTTTCCACAGACTAAATGATACTATAAAAGTATATTTTGCCAAAACTTTACAGTGAGCCTACTATGGTTAAAGAGTTCTAGAGTTTTATATTAATGCATTTTTTCACTGTAAACTTACCAAAATGGCAAAAATAATATTTCAAACAATGAAATATGTTCAGAATTTACAAATTTTAATTAATAGACATTTTTTTTTCATATTTTTCTAAACATTTACAATTTTAGAATGTTTTTTCCACAGACAGTTATTATTATTTTGAAACTATATTTTTGGTCAAAAAGCAGACTAAAAAACTAAAATTGAAACTTGCATCAATACACTTTTTATGCTACTGCATTTAGAAACACTAGCAAACTATGCAGACAGTGTGTAGAAATCTCATTAGCACTAATGAACTTATGCTCAACTGGATCAATATAGAGATATTAAAGGACTCCTGTACATCCTTTTCTCTAATAAAATCTCTAATAACCAATGTCCATTGAACAGTGCAGCAGTTAGGTGCTTTTTTCACTCTTTTCATAAAATCACAATTTTCACTTGGACCCATTCAATCACATCTAACAGCTTGATTAATTGAGTCCGGAGCTTAAACCCTGCAGATGTGCTGGAATAGGTCAGGATGAATACGCAAGCTGTGAGGATAGAGATCCGGCCTTAAATTGTCACAGTGTCCTTGTCCGTGGCAATTGAAGACTTAAGCCGAGGGATAAGAAAGTGTGCACATGCATGTATCAAAGCACTGGACAAATACAGCAGCGGTGCCCGGATTCCAAATGAGCTGATCGGCAGGACCAGGCCACACTTTGATAAAGCATACCGGCCTCTTTTTTCTAATCGTCCCGCTTTGCATTTCAAGGACTTTTCAGCCAGGCCAAATGTCACTTTTGCAAAACTCCCCAAATCACTGACAGCTGCCTCTTAATTTGATCGCCAACCACCAAGGCCGAGAAGCACACGAGCACGTGTTAATACTTGCGGCCCATGGGTAAAGTAACAAAACGTAGATCAAAGTGATCTCATCAAAGTTTTCATCATAGCAGAACACTAGCGACCGTGTCTGCATGAATGTTTATGCATTTAATTAGGTATGCGTAGGGAATTGTCGAAGTAACATAAGGAAAACAGATGTAAGTAAATCTGCACGGGTATTTCTCCCAACAGATTAATTAAATCAAACACTGCACTCCAAATAATCTCAGTAATAGCCCCCTTGACTGTAGACACTTCAGAGACGTTTCCCAGCAGAGGCTCGGAGTTTAGAGAACTGCACTCGGAGCACTGTGGGGGAATCTGCTCAAACTGCATCTCTAATACGTTGCTTCTTGACCTTGCTTTAGTCATTTTATTCAAGTTTGACTTTTGATGAATTTGACATTGGGAGAGACAACAGCTAACGGGACATAGTGAACCAGAGGTGAAGTTTTCAGCAATTTCATGATATGTGAAGATATTTGCATCTACAGCTACCATAATATGAATTTTGACTGTTTATTTTGTTAAAGGGATAGAACTTACAAAAAATGTGAATTCTGTCTTCAGTTACTTATCATCATGTCTTTAAATAGCCTAATGTTCAAAAATGGTATTCTGAGAAATGTGTGCTGTCCATACATTGAAAGACAATGGTCACAAAACCTGTTTAATCAATAACCTTGTAGTTATTGAGTAAACAGTGACTTCACAACCTGGCTTATTCATCATGGTATTCCTTGAGGTTTTCCCATGGATTTTTATTATAAGGTTTTTCAATTTGTGAGTAACAATTAGTAAGAAACAAGGTCTGGGATAAATATAAAATGATGATACTTGGACGTGTTGCTCTATAATGTAAATCACACACACCCATAATGAAAACAATTATTTTGAAATAAATGTTTATTTTTAAAAATGTTTAAACAATCCTAAAAACATTTGAAACCCTAACTGCATAAGAATGTTAAGAATAGTTGCAGTTTACCAGATAGGCAATTTTCAAGTTATGTTTACTACAGACCTCATTTTATTCATGAAAAAAAAAAAAAAAATGCATAAAGGTTATTAAAACATTTCAATGTAACCCATGGAAAATTAGACTTTTTGGTTTTGACATCATGGCTGAAGCACTTTATACATTATTTGATAAACAAAGTCATGTAACTTAATTTTGATTACAGTAATAATGTTCACTAAATCATTTAAAACCATTTATTTGATTTTATGTTAATTTTTATTTAAAAGTTAAAAAGTTAAAAACGCTTTACAACAAAGTTCAGTTTTAACATTCATTAACTATATAATCAAAAAATACTTCTAAAGCATGTATTAATCTGCATTGATGTTAATTTCAAATTTTACTGATATATTATTAAAATCAAAGGTTTTATTGAATATTACGTAAAGTGCACATATTATGTCCCTTTTTACAATATGTAATATAAGTCTCAAGTGTCCCCAGAATGTGTCTGTAAAGTTTCAGCTCAAAATATCCCCCAAATAATTTATTATATATTAAAAAAAAAAAAAATCCTATTTTAAGTGGAAGCAGAAACAAACTGTATTAGTGCATGTTTCTTTAAATGCAAATGAGCTGCTGCACCCCGCCCTATATTTCCAGAATAGGGACGTGCATTTACAGCTTGTAACTATTAAAAAACACCATGTTTGGTTTTGATTATAATGTCTATTGTGCTGAAATCATGCGTTTTAAACCCTTCTGAAAGACGTCCAAAAACATCCGAAGCACGCGTATAGAAAGTGGCTTCACACAGCATGTACTAAAGTTCATGTTAAAAACATAAAGTAAGAAGTACTTGGTAAGAAATTGCATGTTTATATTAGATCTGTTTATTATGTGACACCAGCATAATATATAGTACCTATACTGCTGTCTATGCTATTAATATGACCCAAAGAATAAAATAAAAGCATAGAATCACATACTGCTCTGGACTGAATAACGTCTGTAGCCTTAATAAGAAGACATTCCTTACTTGAATTCTGTTTTAAATGCTCTAGCGTGAAGGTAAACATGGCATATTGTGTCTAGCTCACTCAGGGCATTGTCAATCAACAATCGTAGGTGGGGCTGGTAAACTGTGATGGCACACTTTACAGATTCTGTGATTGGCTTGCCCTAAGATGCTGGTAATGATATATGGAGATAAAAAAAAAAAAAAGGAGTTTGTGGGATTTTATGATTATAAGTTGATTGTGTACATACACTGCTAACACACATTTATGTCCAAACAACATGTAAAAGTGAACTTTGCATATTAGTTGCCTTTTAGGTAACAATGAAAAGTTGAATTTTAATTACCTAAAGTTTACAAAGATTATTAAATACTGCAGCAAATGTATTGATACCTTAAGTAATGAAATTGTACAGAAAACTGCTACAAAAAAAGTTTTAATATTTTCATTCATTTTCAGTCATGACCACTGAGTAGCTGCAAACATTGCTTAATGGCCTAGTCAATTAATCAATATGTCTTAGTCCCTAAATATGAGCATTAGTTAAATTGATACTTGCCTAAGTGAGCACCACTAATTAATACACTGCAAATAATAACAGTAATTGGTAAAAATTATTTGATATTCAGAATACATCATGTTTTCAAGGCTACATAATTAATGTGAAGCTGATGGGGAGAAACAGACTAAATCAGCCTTGAGACTCAACAACCTAACTCACTTAGTCACAGACACATGCCCTCTCACTAAATTCCTCACTAGTGAAGAGTCATGTTGTCAGAGGTGGTGTTTAACAGCATATTGACAAACCTTCATGGGTGTACAGAAATCACCATTAAATCTGTAATGCCGCTTCTATCGATCCAAGTTATTTAACACCCATTGAATGGATTAGTTTTCTAAATTGTGAATCAGCAAAAAAGAGATACAGCCAATCAGTTTGTGTGCCCATTCCAATAATCTTCACCTATCATTTGAATCCTCTGTGGGATCGAGGCAAAGAACTGTCATCAGATTACCCATTGATTTCAATTAGCACGAACCTACTTCTAAACAACCTTTGTCAGTCTGCGATCACTGCTAGTGCTATTGATTCGCAGGCTTGTTCCATTACACTTGATTGCTGCCGGGCCACTGTCAGCCCCGAGATCTGATTAGTTCCCCCTTTTTAGCACGTTCTCTCAAATAAAGGTCCACGAAGGTTGCTAATAAGGTTACAGACGAGTGATGGACTGAAAAGGTCAAAACAGAGATTATTGATAGAGAAGAAAGATGATAGAATACAATGGAGGGGGAAGAGAGAATGAAGTACCTACACATTTTGGCTGCTTGCTGTTCAAAGTGTTTTAAAAACCCAGACACTCTACATTTTCACCTGCACTTTTATCTCAGACATGCTTTCTATTCTAAGTTGAACATTGCACCCTTAAGGGTTTGTATTGTACATTTTGTTATTTCCCCCCCATGAATTTGTGCCCAGTAAAGTATATTTTAGATTTTCATTAAAATTTTTAAACCTCTCTATGGTCCTTAGAATTAAACCGTAAGTTTTTGGTGTTGCATGTGAAATAGCTAGCAGTGGTACAATGGTAAGTTTTCTTTGTTTAGGTTGAAAAATCTCCCCTCCTCTCCCTAAATAACAACCATGTCCTTAAGGCTTGTGCACATCATTGAGAATATATAAAAATGTCTCAGTTGATGTCAATTTTTTAATTATGTTTACATTGAGGTAACAAACTACAGCATTGCAATTCACATTTAAACGAAAACATATTAAAAATATAATAATAATAATAATAATAATAATAATAATAATAATAATAATAATAATAAAGTCAACAGCATTTTTAACCAGAACAGCAAGGTCTGTCAACATAAATTTGAAATGTTGACTTCACAAAGTGTCATTTGAAATGTTGATAAAACTTAAAAGGTCTAAGAATGCAGATTTGTAGTCCTAGATAGTAGGGTTGGGTTGATAACCTTGATTAGACAATCTTAAATTGTAAAATTGTGCTTTCAATTTGTGCTGTTTTCACTTGATGCACAAAGAAAACTCACCAAGTCTCAGCTTTCAAATCCTCAGTTTGTATCAAGAAATTCAAACAATATATGCTTTCTATGTGTTTGTATGTATTTGTTAATTCAATGTTAATGATATCTGATTACATTCTAAGAAAGATCGCAAATCAGGAACATGCTATATCAACAGATTACAGCATTTTACACGCCATTAGATTTATTAGGTATCTTGAACTATTGCTGCAGTTTTATTGCTAGTCTTGAGATAAAGTAGGAGGGATTATAAAGCAGGACCACTAGTGCTCTTGTGCCTTTCAAACATACATAAGGACTTTTCAATTGCCCTTTGTTTTATTGAGACATGTCTCCATGAGACAGCTCTAAACAATGTTTTGTAGCTGATTGGCTTCTTGCAACGCTGTACACAACAAGCCTTGATTTACAATGGAACAGCTTTGCTGGCAAAAACTAAGGCCTAGAGAAGTGGGCATAAAAACCTCTACAAGGCAGCCAAGAACAAACTAGTGAGGGAAGTCAGAGCAGCCAATTCAGGGTTACTCTGCAAAGCTGGATGAAATTTTCAGCCAATGACCCATCCTCAGTATGTAAATGCCTACGGGATGGTTCCAACTGCAAAAAGATGAGATTTCTCTCAAATTGACATACAACCTTTAGTATCCAGTGGCCCTAACAAGTCCCGATTTGAAAGTCAGACGAGCCTCCTCCAACCCTATACCTCCCACATCAATCAAACACGGGTGTGCTCCACCATTATAGCAGTCCTGCAGAATCCCGAACCTCACTAATGATCAATGAACGAGTTTCCTTAGGGGCCAAATAACCAAAAACACAACCAGTCTAGACAGTCCCTCCATTTCTCCCTGAAGCTCTGTGCTGATCAGCTCATGACAATTCAAAGGTCCTGGGCTTCAATTCCAGCCTATTTCCATCACCAAAAAAGACCAAAATATACCCACTCTTGATAAGACTACAAACTCTCCTTGACTCTTGAGGTCATGAAAACATTTGAACATCTTGAGCTATCCAACTCTATCATAATTGACTCCTTACTGGACCTTGTGCAATTTGCTAACAGGGCAAATAGGCCGTGAAATCAAACTTCAGACAAACTGACCCATGGTACTAGAGTGCCACAAAGATATTTGAGTCCTTAAACCTTTCTACACGAGTGCTTTCATATCCCTGGACTCATCGCAAGTGTGCAGATGACACTTTGGTGTGATTGACATAATTGGTATAAGCAACAAGTCTACAGACAAGAAGAGTGGCTTGAGAAGACAAGAAATGACGTGGACCCACTTGATCATTTTCAGCGACATGACCGTCATCACTGTCGAGACTTCCCATCTTGCTGAAAATCATAATTTTCAGGATTTGAAGTGAAGGGGAAGTGGTTTTTCTGAAGAGTCTCCTGAGGTTGTACTTCCTATGGCAATTGAATAAATTCAATCCACCACAGGGTTTCATCGGCCGTGTTTTGGCGATCAGTCTGCTGCTCCCTCAGGGCTCTGTGGGTTGAGGTCTAAAGAAGTAGGCTTTGAAACATAGCCATTGATTCCTCACCTCCTGCTCATCAAGCTTCAAAGCACTACCTTCCAAACAGTGATTCCAGGACAATAAAACCAAAAAGAATCAGAAATAAGAACAGTTTCTTCCCTAGAGCAGTGTGTCTTATCTGTAACTGAACTACCTGCTTGAGGGGCACTGAACTCTGGACATCAAACACTACTCTTGACATCCGGCATTGAGCTTCTTTGTAGTATTTACCAGAGTTGCCCAACCTTTTTGTTTTAAGTACCCTCACCGACAAAGGTAAGGAACAAGTACGAAACACATATTTTCCTTTTAATTGATGATACTGCAAGAAGGCATCAAGGAATTCACTTTGTTTTTGTGCAATTATTTTTAATGTAATATAATAATAGTATTATGGAAGATAAATTACATATATCTTATTGTTTTGTACTTCACAGATCTATTCCCCAAGACCAAACATTGTAAAAGTACTTTACCAGGATAAACCTTCCGAGAGTTCTCATGATACAAGTGTATACAAAAAAGATTGTTGGGAACTCATTAAGTAATTAAATCTTAGTTGCATGCTGTTAAATGTTTTTCACTTTCTCCTTCAACAAATAGCACACTGGCATATTCAGTTATAATCCTGAACACTCAGCTAATATTTTGTTAAAAGCAACTCTCAGTAAAACGACCATTTGTTTAACATAGTCTTATCCTTTGAGACTTCATTATAAAGTCAAAGCAAAGAAAAGAAAGCCATGAACAGCAGGACAAAATGTAAAACAAAGTAGCTTTAAATTTCTGACTCAAGCAGGTCAGCAATTAAGCCGTTAGCAGTCCACATAAGTTGACACACAGTAAGTCTTAAAAGCATGTTAAAGTGTCAATCCTAATTCAGACCTCTTTTGCAGTTTTGTCCAATACAGAAAACAAATTAGCAGAGTAAATGGCCATTAGTTTGGCTGCTTGCAAGTTATGAACTTACTCGAAACGTTGAAATTAGTTTATTGATTTGTTCCATCTCTCCCTCTTTACATCTCTCAGTTTTCTATGATTTAAACGAATGACTCAAAAACTGTTTAATGAAAAGAAGAAAGAGAAAAAAATATATGCAACTGAAAATTTCATCATCATTTGCTCTTTCCAAACCTGTATCTCATACCTGTCAACCCACTCTATCCCGCTCTCATCTCCCATATCCCATATTTCTCCCATATTTGTAATCTTTCTATAAAAAAAATCCCACTGGGCATATTTTAGATGTTTGCTACATTCGCCTCTGGTAAAACTCCAGTAATTTGTATATGGCCCAAACCTCATTATATGAATAATCACATCAACAAATTCCAAGGTTCACCAGTTGCCAGATTTTGTATGAAATGCATCTCTCACATGATCGACAAATATGAGTTCCAACCAATTTCTCCCCTCAAATTTGCAACCTACAACAGTGATGACTACTGCAGGTAAGGATCACTGGTAAAAATGGGACGGGAGAAGAAGACTCAGGTGGTGCTCGGGCGAAAAAAAAAAACATACTATACATGCAAACTGAGGTATAGCTTACATTTTAAAAGGCTACGGTTTAATTGTTTAAATATGAGCACTACAAGTTGCAAAATCAGGTTCTACAATGCTTTGTTTAATGACATGAAGCTTAACAATGAAGAGAGAATGAATTTGTTTGGCCTTCCAAAAGAGGACAATATCTTCTTCGTCATGCATGCAGCTGATCTTTGCTGGTCGCTAAGGAAATACATCAACTTTTCACTGTGGATTGCTGGATCAGCTTTCACCGTGGACGAAGCGGAGTCAGGCCCGGGGTCGTCACATGTGGTTGCCCAACGGAAGCGCCTTCATAGAATCCACCTGCCGTGCCGTCAGAGCTGTCAAGTAACGAAGTACAACTACTTTGTTACTGTACTTAAGTAGAAATTTGGGGTATCTATACTTTACTTGAGTAATTATTTTTCAGACGACTTTTTACTTCTACTCCTTATATTTTCACGCAAGTATCTGTACTTTCTACTCCTTACATTTTAAAAATAGCTTCGTTACTGCTATTTCATTTCGGCTTGTTTTCATTCCGGCTTGTCATCATTCAAAAAAAAAAAAAAAAACTAACCAGATAAATCGCGCCATCCGGATGGAGTGAATTTGATTGTGGTTGGATGAGTAAGTATAAACATATACCATTCCGACACCCAATTGGTTAGTACGCGATCCATCGCACCTGCACATGACACAAATCACATCACACTCCAGCAAGGACATAGCCAGTTTTGGGTTCGTTTATCAAAAAATATATTTCTTAAAAGTAGGGTTGGGTATGGAACCGGTGGGAATTATTACCCCCCTAGTATTGGTAGGTTTAGGAGTAGGTGTGGGGGAGTGGTTAGGATTAGGGGTGGGGTTAGGATTAGGCAGCGCAGCGACTTGAACTAGGGGGATAATAATTCCGCAGGTGGTCGAAATTGGGCACAACACCGGTATCCGATCGTCTCAGAGTCAGTCCGCTTAAATTTCGTATGAAACTGGCGTCAGACCGGTCTCCTCCCCGTCTTTCAGCGTGCTCTTCAATCTGCAGACCGCAAGCGGAGCAGCGTGAGCTCAAACAGAGACAGAGGACACAAGTTGTGTGTTTATCGATAGATTGTTAGAATATCCATATCTGTGCAGTTCTTTGTCATAAATACAGTTTACAAAAGGTCACTAGGAAAATCTAGCCCTTAACACATATGAACGAACACATACTTTAATTACACTTATTTAAATATACTTAATTTAACTTTATACATACACTAGCTACTGTGCAAAAGTCTTAGGCACGTTAGTATTTTCACTTAAAAGAATGTGTTCGGCTATTTATATATTTTGCTGTAGTGTGTCAGTAGAAAATATCAGTTTACATTTCCAAACATTCATTTTGCCATTGTCACACTGCTTGTGCATTCAAAATCGCACTAGATTATTATTAAAATTAATGGCAAACTGATATTTCCTACGGACACACTACAGAAAAAGATATAAATAACTGACTTAAAACCGTTTTTCTCGGGTGAAAATACTATTTTTTTTTTCATAAGACTTTTGGACAGTACTGTATTTTAAAAACGACTTTGTTGCTACTTTATAAAGAATGAGCATACAGTAATTCACAGAACTGATTAAAGACAGTGAGTGAGTGACAGAGATACAGTAGAAACATTATGTGAGGTTTTGTATTAAATAATGACCCAGATTGTGAAAGACATTTATTAGCCGTAGATTAAGGGAAGCACAACTTGGGAAATGAGAGAACTTGTAATCTTCTTTAAAGTTATCCATAGTTTTTTTTTTTTTGTGGTTCTTTATTTTTTTTAAAGGATCGGTTCAGGCACCGTTTTAAAAGTATCAAAAAGTCACTGGACCCTACTTAAAAGTTATTATTTCTCACTGGCTCATTTACCAAATGGGTGCTTTCTCTTCCTCCTCCACAAATTAAGCTACTGTAGGTAGTTCGGTAGCGAGACGTTTTAATAAATTATCGTTTGCGATTGATGACGCGATTGACAATGTTGTGATAACTAGGCTTTACCAACTTTGTAACTCGTTACCCCCCGAACACTGGACATAGCAGACATATGTACCGAATACAAGAAGCTATCAATCAAAAAGGTATCAGGATTATGAGTTATTTTTCATTTTTCATTTTTGAATAATTACTTGGATTAATCATTCATTTTGAAAGCACTATAATGTTTATTGTATATAGACAACCATAAAAGTGTAATTGTTACTAAGCCTGCACTAATGTTCTTGTCCATTGCCCTCGCAGATACCTGCAGCTAAGCTTGGATGTACATTTACATTCCATTAAAGGTTATTGATGACATGCCTCTGAAGTCAGACTTTTTGCACCATAACAATACTTACTGGCAACTAGTCATCTTATCTCTAGCTCTTTAATGTATTTGCATTGTACTAAAATGCGTTTATTTTCAATGGGCATGCGGCTGAAACAGGTAGCCTAGTGCATCCCAAATTTTTCAACATGAACATTTTAATATAACATTATAGTCATTATGGCCTTTAGAAAAATGTTTTTTTTGAGGAGGTGGGGTAGTGCACAATAGGTCCCTGTGGCACTACCCAAGCTTTTGTTCTTATTGGCATTTTTTTCCCTTAAATTACTTTTACTTTTATACTTTAAGTAGTTTTTTAAACCAGTAAAAAAGTAAAAAGCTTGAGTTAATACTTCAACTTCTACAAAAGTCTTTTAAAACCCTAGTATCTATACTTCTACTTGAGTAATGAATGCCAATACTTTTGACTCCACTGCGTGCCATTCTCAAGCCCACCTCTGCTTGGTTGTATTTAAGCTTTGAGTGTCAGAATGTATTTGTTTTTGACAGTGGTTGTCTCAAATAAAATGATGAAATGATTATTAATTGTTCTCTCAGTGAGGCTCTCAGTGTTTATGTTTACGTCCTCAGATAGTGAGACTGCAGGGACTGTTAAACCAGGCAATAAGCCACGCCGACGCATACTTGAGTATATAGTACATGACAACGCTGCTCATTCACAGAGAGACATGCAAAACAAACAGATTAGCCTATATATTTACAGTATATAGCAGTGTTTTGTCATTATTTTACAGCTTTGTTTTTGATTTATTCATCAATCCATCAAATCACATATTTTATGTGACTTCTGCACTGTAGCTAGCTACTGTAAAGTCATTGTCATGACTGGATTCTGGGATCCACTCCGCATCACAGAAATCATAATGCCTTATCCATAAGTTATAAATGGGACATAGCTGTGTCTGCACAGAGGGATGATGTTCTGAATAGGTAAACATGTTCAATGTGTTTCCTTGTTTTGCAGTCGCTTTCCGACCACAGTTTTTGCAAACTGTGTCTACCCTCGAGGCCAAATAAGTATTTGTCTTTTCTATATAAAAAGTATTTCTATACGAGTTCCAATTTTAACTCATATTTTGATGTGGGACAGAGATTAGAGATAACAGCCTCTGTCTCTGATTGACGCAGACAATGACACAGATGTATAAATGAAAACTGACGCATAGCTTATGGCGTAAAGGCTGGGGCTTATGTCCGACGTAGGAGTATAAATCAGCTTTAACAGTTACTGACCCCCCAGTGTCTTTCATAGCATAGAAGAAAAAATACAAATAAACAAAAACAATATGCTGTAATAACCAGAAACTGTTTGGTGGAAAAAAGACATTCATAAAGTGCTGTAAAACTTGAGGGTGAGTAAATTTCTTAGAATACAGTGTTACGTTCTTTTTTTAGCTTATTTTTAAAAATATAGTGGCTTGTAAGAAAAATCTGAAATCAACTTTATTTCTTTACGTTTGTGTTCACCGCATTCTCCAAAGCGTTGATTGACACTCTGTCTGCTCACAGTTAAAGGCCAATTAGTGCAACAATATACAGTACATGCTGTAGTGTAATTCATCAAATATTCTGCCCCTCATGTTCAAAAGGAAGGAGCGTGATGCTGTAATCCAAGTGATGATAGTAGACATAATAGAGGATTGGGATGACTTTCTTTTATAAGTTAATTTTAACAATGTTTTTGTAATGTATTTTCACTGGCTGTAAAAAAAAAAAAAATACTAGTAGGCTTATGGTTATATATATAATATATACATTTGGTTTGAATATATTTTATTAGGCTATAAATATGTGACTATATTACAACTCCCCTTTGAATCTCCTGTGTTCTTTTCATTTTCCATCTCTCTAATTCATTGTTCTCACGGGTGATTGGAGAAGAGTATTGTTCCCACTGTGATATTTGTAAAATAACTTCTGTTTTTACTTTTTGGATAAAAGAGTAGTTTCAGTTGAATATGTTGCAGGCTCATTTATTGGTAATAAATAACTGATAATAAATAATATTCATGATAATAAATCATCCAAAAATACTGGGCTTGTTTTTGAAGTTTCGGTTGCTTATTTGTGTCGCAAGTGTGGGCAACAGTGTTCAGCAGACGCAGCAGCATGAAGCACACGTGAACTATCATCTGCTCCACATTTCAGCACAAAATAAACATCATAAAAATAAACAAGGTAACAGAAAGGGTACAACTTTATGAGCCATATTCTGTCTCATGTAATCAATGTTACAGCTGTGCTAAGACGTCAATATAATGGCTTGTAAACAATGTCATGTAACATCACATTTACCTTAAAAAAAAAAAAAAAAAAAAAAAAAAAACCTTTTGGTGACTCAATAGTCAGATAGAAAAATAAACTACACAGAGGGGCATTTTGCTAAATATATGCACCATATAACACATTCATTATACATTTTACTGTTCTTTAATGTTTAATTTATGCTTTAATGAATTAGAGTTTTTATGACAGCCACCATTATACACTGAATAGAAATATTATGTTATTGTAACTTATTTAAAAAAAAAAAAAATCATTATGTGTAGTTTTAACAAATCATTCAAATTTAACCCATGGTATTATTTACAGCATTAGTTGAGAGATTTTTTTTTTCCCCTAGAGAAAATTTGGCATGCACTGTACCTGTAACACATGGACTTGGGGACAGATGGTTAGAGTTTGACAAGTTTATTGTAAAAACAGGTATAGAAGTAATTCTGGAGAAAAGCAGGTGAGAAAGTCCGGAGGAACCGTTGAGCAGGGTTTGGATGACTGGATTGGATATGGGCTGTCTGTGCATTGAAGGTGGGGTGACCAGGATGGAGGAATCATTACACACACCTCGGGGGTAACGCAGGAGAGAAGATCTTGGAGGAGGGATCGCTTGGGGCACACAGGAGGAAATCGTGAACAGGTGCTGATGATTAGTACCCAGGTGAGGGCATGCGTTGTGATTGGCTGAGTGATGAGCCTGACCGACTTGTGACAGCACCTAATATACACTATATCCAAAATAATCAATATTGAATAGAATCAAATTTTAGATTAGAAGATTTTAACTTTTTTACAATCCCAATTAATAGCTAATTAAATGAAATTAATCAGATAACTAGTTAATTTCCCATTAACCTTACTAAAAACTCTTTACGTGTCCCATCTACAGCTAATACACACTTGCCCTTCTCTCTCTCTCTCTCTCTCTCTCGCTCTAGAACAGGGGCATTAGTTTCAAGAGACTCCTTCTTCGTGTGGACTCTGATCAATACCATAATTACAAAACAGTCACATAAGAATATAACAGAATATAAGACAGCAGCTTCGGTGTAATAGTTTCTGAACAAAAATTCTGATTATGATTTTTTTTTCAGGATATCCAAGTGTCGCCAATAAACATTTGATTATGTAGGACTTTCATACATCCCTAAATCCACCTCATTATCTGACCCCCCCCCCCCCATTTCTTTTTTAATAATAAATAAATAAAGCTTGACTGCGAGCAGACTTTAAGTCACATCTTGTCTAAAAAGTTTTATGTCTTAACAATTATAAGTCTAATGAGCATTTCCCATTCGAAGAACTTCCCTAGTGCTCATTTATCCTAATTATTCAGTAGCGTGTTGGAAGAAAAAGAAAAGAAGGAAAAACCTGCATAAATAATCACTGATTAAGTTAAATTTACATTTACATTTAGTCATTTAGCAGACACCTTTATCCAAAGCCACTTGCAAAGTTCCAGCTGATCCGGCATTGGAGACTTTTAATGAGCAAACTGCAAAAATCCATGACAGGTCACACTAATGACACAAGTCTGTGTGGCAAAGTCACATTCCCCCAGACATTTTGACTCATCCACTCATAATAAGAGAGAGTCTCCAAGCAGAATTTTCTATACCTGCCTGTTATAGAGGATTAAAAAACAACTGACAGTCAGAGATGAAATAAGGAGCCTGACGTATGACTGCAGGCTAAGAAATTGCCATATGCGTGACATTTGACATCCTCAGTGGGTCAAACTAAATCAGCCTGCACCAATTCATGCAATATTACAGTTATATATCTTTAACATATGAGGTCTTTCTGCTCAAGGAGGTGCTTAATGTTCCTGTCTGGGGCAATATTTCAGTGTCTTTTCTACACTGAAGCTCTGTAAGAGGTGCTTTAACCACAAGCTAAATGAATGTAAAGCTAGTGTCATGCGCTTCACTTTGTGCTATAAGAAAGATGGCAGGGAGAGTAGATGGAAGAGTATTTGGAGTGATGGATCACTGAAATGCAATCTCGTTTTTAAGAGCAGGCCTACCGCATCCTCAAGGTAATGCCACGAAGAATCAAATACATTTCCTTCAAAGATCAGAATTACGAGTCAGTTTTATGACACAGCAGTTTCTGTCTGCTGTTCTGCTTGTTGCTGTATGCTCTAATATATCAACATACAGAATGTATTAATGTAATATATGTGCTGATAATCACTGATTCATATGATGCCTCTCTTCATATAAATTCCTTAAGTGGTTCTCATTATTAATTACACTGTACTTAATGCCGTTATTTTGAAAATATAAATAAATACATACATATTCACTCCATTTCATGGTGTGGCTGCATTACAACCTCAGGGTGTACATTGATTTTCAATAATTAATTAGCCTAACATTTATTATTCATTTTACTGAATAGACCGTATTTTAAGAACACTCCATTTTGCCAGAATGTTCTAATTTTCAAGGACATCTTCAAGGTGGAGCTGAACACAAAGCTTTTTCAAAACCTTAAACACGTGACCATTTTCAGAGAATTCCTCGACAGCATTATGTGGAGCGTGTGACCGATTCAAATCAAATTCCAGCTCATGAATGAAAACAGAGCCGGTTATTAGATTCTGCATTTCGCCAAGACCCGCCACGTTCTGTTGAGCCTGATTGGACAATGGCTGTGTGCATGCCAGAGGAATGAGCTCCGGAAGAAACTCGAAGATCTAAAGTCAACCGCCTGCAGCCGCTTCCCTCCCATCGCAAGCATACTGTGTTTCTAAAGTCAGACCTATGCAGCTCTTTGCTCCGCTAAACAGTGTTTTATTTAATTTGTGCCTAAGTGACAAGGGAGGCATTATATTTTCCCTCTCTAAGGCAGCAGGATTTCCCTCAACGGACATGGAGTCTATGGTTTTACATATTGCTCTTACCCAGCACTTTGATTTGTGTTTGGAGGCCTGTCGGGGGATATTTAGACCTGCTCGGGTTTAATACATCACAATGAAAGTTTTTTTTTTTTTTTTCTTCAGGGATTGAAGAAGGAGAGAGAGTGAAAAGCAGAGATTTATGCCTAAACCCTGCACATTCAGGTTCCTGATTAGGGCTACAGCTAATGTAACAGCTTGGACACAAGCGCATTGCCTATGGAATCAATATCTCATACTTCTATGAAATTGAGTTTTGGTGAGCAGAGAGAGAGAGAGAGAGAGAGGTGGGGGGCGAGGGGGGGGGGGGGGGATGAAAGGGAATTCTAGCTGATATATGCTAGCTGGCTAAAGAGAGCAGACAGTTTAGTGCTATGAGCTTGAATTGCCAAGTTTACTGCAGTTTAATATTCTTTGCCATTCCATAAGGATGTATTAACTATGTTTTTGGTCCATTAAGTTCTTATTAAAGTAATAGTTCACACAGAAATGAAAATGTTGTGGTTGTTTACTCAACTTCATGTCACTTCAAACGTTGGGCCTTTATGCATTTATATCGCTGATACAATCAGATTTAATCTTAAATATCCCACGTCAAAAGTGAAAAACAAATCAGATTTATAAAGGCAGAAACTGACACGAAAATGACCTTTTTCTGTCCTTATATACCAATCAATTCAAAATTGTTTATAAAAAAAGGCAAACACAACATGCATTAATATAATTATATGCACAAATGAACATCATTTTAACTGCTTTTTAATAATAACTTGACTGAAATGAATCAATATTAAAAAGCTTCTAAAAAAATGACAATATACATGCATAAAAAATGGGAACACCACACATAAGTTTTGCAAGAGTATGCTCAAATTTCCTTGGTCATTGAATCATAGAAAGATATTTCTGGATGTCCTGTAGGAGTTGATGCACTTGCATATGATGCAAATTAATTTTAGATGAAATATGATTAATTAATGCACTTTGTGCATTTTTATAAAATAATTTAATAGGAAGATTTTAAAATTGTTCATAGTGATCATTATATGCACGCTTTTAAAAATAAGGCTCCAGTTTTTTCGCAGAAGTTTATTTTTATTTTTAGATTAACTCTTTTTAAGGAACTGCTAAATGTATTTCTGTCATTTTGCTTATAATTTCATTGTAAATAAATTCCATTTTGGACTGTGCCATTCTTTGTGCCAGTGACTGAAGTCACTTCATGATTTGTATTTTTAATTTATCCTCCAATTTATATTGCTATTATTCACATCCTGCCCTTAATTGAGTCTGTACATGACTCACACACCTAAAAGCCAAATGAAAGTCATTTACCCTATAATTAGCTCCAAATATCCATCTATTTACAGGCAGAAAGTTCTATTGTCAACTGGACCTTTAGTTATCCAGCACTCTTTTCATAGTGCTACCAACTCATCACCCTTTCCTTCACCTGTGTGTATATGTGTGAGTGTGAGGCTTTGAACATGACATAGAAGCACACAGTTGAGGAGTCAGAAAAGGGACATGCTTACACTGACAGACAGCACAAAGGACAGATGTCTTACAATCAGATACAGAGAGACATATAGAGAGAGACAGCCAAAGTCAGAGACAGATGGGTCAACATACTGAATTACTTTCAGGTATTATATATAGTGGACTTTTTATTGAGTATTTTTCTTAGTGCATTCTTAACACAAAAATCCACAAAGCACAATGATTGTGTTTTTTTTTGTATATATAGCTTAGTATGTTTTAAGAACAGTTTAAACTTTTTAAAATGAATCAATATTTAAGGGTAGTGTACAGTAGGTGAATTATGAGAGGCTAGAAAGCATAAGATCCCACCCTCCAAGTTAATCACTTTCCAAAGCCACTACTCCCACAAAACTCATGAACGTGCACAGGTAGACCAACCACAGCAATAACAAAATACTATTAAAAATAGAAAACATTTCCACAAATAATTTTTTAATCTGTGGAAAACCACCTACAGATTTAGGTTTAAAGAATTAAGAAATATAGTGTATGCAACATTTGTAAGTTATGGTGTGCTCAACAAAGGTATCTTATAACAATGACTATTGACTGTTTCTGATGTTAAAGATAAGGGACAGATGTGGCCTAAAGGTTAGAGAGTCAGACTTGTAACCTGAAGGAGGTCAAGGTTTGAGTCTCAGTACCAGCCAGGATTGTAGGTGGGGGAGTGAATAACCAGTGCTGTGTTCCACCTTCAATACCACGACTGAGGTGTCCTTGACTGAACCCCAAATTTCTCCAGTTGGTGCTGAAGCAAATGGCTGTCCACTGCTCTGGGTATGTGTTTACAGTTTGTATGTGAGTTGTGTTTACTACTCACTGCTCTTTGTGTGCACTTGGATGGGTTAAATGCAGAGTACAAATTCAGAGTATGGGTTACTATACTTGGCAATATGTCACGACAATGGCAGAACACTCTTAACTTCTTCATTACAAGCGTCATTCCTAGGTCTACACACACACACAGGCACATACACACACATACAATGTAGGTATTACCATTTTAGTTTTCTGCATTCTAAAATATAAGATATTTTACTCTGAGTTTTACTAAGAAAGTGTTTCCAACAAAGCAGTGTGAGTGATCTGTCAAAATGATTCAGACTGAATTGCGAACCTATTCACTAATCCGATTTATTAAAAATATCAGACTCATAAGAGTCATTCAGTTGTGGAAAACAAGAAGTTATTCTTTTGAGACTTTATGAGACATTATGAGTTCAGACTCTTAACCACCAGCAAACTACACGGTACTCACAACTTTATTTGCTGAAATATTGTAAGAGAAAACTTTTTTTGGGCCAGTAAACGCTAATGTATAAACGCGACTAAGCTCAATAGCATTTTACGAGTTAAACTTGGCGGAAACCAGTTAACTTGGTCTGCTACTATGTTTGCTTTAAATTGTACAGTCATTTAAAAAATGCATATTGGGGATGCTGTCCCATTCATTATTTCTACAAAGATTAATGTGTAAAGATATGCAGAATTAATGCACCAAATACCCAGTCTGAGTGTAAACAAGCTGCTTGTGTGATTATCTTACATTCACCATCCCCTTCATTTTCCCAGAAAGCTGCTGATTGTTGAGAAAGAGGAGAAGAGAAAGGTTCATAACTCTTTGCTAGGAGAGAGCAGCCCAGTGTGATGTGTTTGAAACTAACCAATTTAAGGCATAGCTTGGAGGGTCAAAAGAACCAAAGGGCCTATAATTGGCATCTTTCTTGTCTTATTAAAGGAAAACCTGTCCCTCTGGAATCCTTAAGCTCGACGTGCTTCTGAGCGAATCTTGAGCAAACACACACACAAGATGAGTCTGGATGAGATCGTTAAGTGCAGAGATGTGTGATGCACTCTGACAGGAAGGCCCAGCTGATCAGCTGAACTGATGAACATGGACTGCTGTCATTTTGACAGGTTAAAGAGATGATGTTGTGTCTTTTTCAGTTGTTAGGGTGGTTCAAAATGGAGGCGTTGGAGCCGTGGCCTTGAGTTTAGCACATTAAATGATAATGTCACGTTGTGAGTTCAAATGTGGTTCCTTGTCCTTTCCAACACTCACGATAGTTTGTAACTATTTACATTTTGCCTAATTAATGGTAATTTCATAGTCGCATCTGTAAAAAAAAAAATTATACAGCCCGCTGAGGTTTTGGTTTATGGTGCAGAATTCGTTGGCTTTTACACGTTACACTTTCAATTAGATTCTTGGTTATTTAAGCACTAAGATGGTTATGAACCTCTTTAGGTTAGTTTTAAATCACAGTCAACAGAGCGTTCAACGCGGGGGCGTGGTCTCATTAGAAGATAATGAAGAGAGACGTGAAAAACATTGCGTTGTTTTCATATGGATTACTTTATCACAGAACATTTCTTTTTGGCGGAACTTATTTAGTTGAAAAGTAGACATTTCAGGCTTTTTATAGACATCTCTCTCATGTCTCTTCGTTGAGTATTCACGGAGTTACAGTTTTTAATGTTTGTAAAAGAAGATCAGCGCAGACAAAGGCTGCAGACAGCACACCTTGTTTGTTATCTTTATTTTATAAGTTTATAAAGTTTTGTTGTTATTATGTCTGTATACAAAAAAGTAGACCCTTTACAGATTTGATTGATGTATTGCTCTTATCTGTACGATTAAAACTGAAAGTGTAATTTAAGTTATTTTCGGACTTATCTGGAGAAAATGACTCATAACGCGTATACGCATAATCGACTCCAAAGGGTTAAAGCATTTTTGCTTTTAGCTCAGTGGTTGATAGTTGAGTAGCTTATGCAGTTCTTTATTGTCCATACGTTTGCTCTTGCACCATAAACTGCAATATAATTGTGTGCTTTGACCTCCAAATGTGGTTTGTTTGATCAGATCGCAGAATGCTGTCCACTTGTTACTGTATCACCTGAGACAGATGTTATTCAATTCTTTTACGTTGCAGTCGTCTTGATGTCATGACATTGTGCTGGTAGATACTAGCAAACTGTATAGAGCATTCAATTGAGAGCTATTAACCACATTGATATGTAACTTCCCAAGGTTTTGATGCTTTAAAAGACATAGAACATCACTTAATCACTCTCTTTATAATACCCCTATTTCTGTTTTCTCAATATAACCTCATTTTTCAGCATACCAATCTTTGAAATGACTAGCTGAAAATGACTTTTTTCACAGTGACCCCACATCTTGACTACTTCTGTCATCAAATACTAACAAATTTTTGCCAGTTCAATGAAGAGAAAAGGCCAACTAAATTGATGTAATATTAAGTTTTCTAATTAAAGGTCACATGGATAGGTCACCATGTGTTCTGTATGCACATCTGTTCTTTCAGCATGTTAGCCTTTTTTTGTGATATGTGTGTGTAGTGGTAACACAAATTACATGTTGGTTGGAAAATACTGCTGCCAAGTCCAAAGTAAACATATTTAAAGCAATAGACAAATCGTTTGAATTCTACATGCAGAAATTGCATATCATGTAAGCAACTTGGGTGAGGTCTTTGTTTCTCAGGCCCCAGGTCACATAGCTAAATTCGTTTTTTTAATTCACTTAATCCTATTCTATGCACACAAGGTTCAGTAATTTATGTTAGTGAGCACCTCATTCTACATCCAAATTAACTCTGAAATTACAGAAATTCTAAATGTGTATAGACCTCTTTGCGAGAAATCACAGGAAACAAGTTACGTCTTGACTATGAGTGTTGCCAGAACTTAACTCCAAATGCGTTATCTTGGAAATAAGCCACATACCAAAATATTGTGACCTGCAGCTGCCTAATTTATTAACTCCATAAAATGGATTGCTTTTATGAACCGAGCCCAAAGATGCTTAATTGATGATTGCAATAAGTGGACAGGGTGACACTTCAAGAGCGTGCTGTGCAAATCAGCCTTCTAAACATAAACAAAACATGACGGCTCTGTTAATGGTGGTTTAGTTATTACTTTGGTAAAAAAAAAAAAAACATAGGATACTAAATACACAAAAGTGTCATTCATGCCAATTTTGAGAGTAAGGGTGTACATACACTAGGCACGGTTGCCATGAACCGGGCCCGAGTACGATTGTTCCCCCTCCCCACTCCCCCACTGGCCTGCACTCACATATAGGGTTTCAGCATTCGTGCCGGAGCACGCTTACGTCATTATGGTGCGACTGTTTCGGGATAAACAGGAAGAGCGGCGCTCTCTGATCACAATGGAGTCCATCGCTCTGTTTTCTTTGTGGATAATTTTGTGTCGTTTGGTCTACAGCCCTCTCACAGCCTGTTGTTAAACAGATGTGTCGCCTTAGTGGCGCAAAAATTTTCACATAATCGTGCTGCTTGTATGAGGATGTTTGCAAGGTACCAGCTGAAGTGCAGCAAGGACTTTGCAGTTTTTAGTTTTTATGCGTTTTGCACCTCTGCCGTAGACCAAAGCGACCCTTTTCCTGCCATGTTGGTTTTGGAGCGTCGTAAAACTGTGACGCAACGCCTCACACTGCATGCGAACCCGCGCCCGAGTCCAACTGAACCGTGCTCTGGCCCACCTCTTCCAAGCGTGCCAGGGCCGGCTAATCGAGCCACACCCGGGCACGGTTCGGAGCACTCACACTAGTCAAACGAACCGCGCTTTGGTGGTCAAACGCACTCGGGCATGGTTCAAACTGGCTAGTGTGAGTACACCCTTAGTCCTGTTCTATGCACACACAAAACTTGTAATTTATTTAAAGAGCCACACAGATGGGAAATCAAGAATTACCTGTATTACAGTGTATGATGTAGCTGTCCATCAGTGTAAACAATGTGCAAAGTAATTAAACCAAAAAGTACACGCTTTATAAAGTTATTGGCTTCTAAAATTAGGAGTCGATTCGAATCGCTGAAACGAGTCGTTATAGATTTCAAATCTTTTGCCCATCTCTATGTACGTCACTAGAAACACTTTGCATAATAATCTCCGCCTACCGTCTTGGGAGAAACGGAACTCTGACCTGCACCACCCCCCCACACAGACGCTCTGGTTGGTGGTTGGTGTGATAGCGTCATGTCGAGGAGACAGTGTGTTTTTAATTGTAAAGGCAAGTTTGTTTTATTTTCACTGCCAAAGAATGAAGATCAGAAGAACCAATGGCATTTCACTGATGACTGCTTTTCTAATCTCGGTGAGTTCAAGGCGGGATTTTCAAAGCGTTTGGCCATAAAAGAGGGTTCATTACCAACTTTATTTAGACCAACGAGCATCTCCGAATCACAACGCAAAGTATGATTATGAAGTTATGTGTTTGTTTTCTCCCGAGCGTCTTATCAGTATGTCGCGCTAGCACTAACAGTTTTATGTTAAAACCCTCTGGAGTCAATTAACGCGGATACGCGTTATGAGTCATTTTCCCCTGATAACCCCGAAAAAGTCGGCGCTGATCTTCATTTACAAACACGTCATTAAAATGAAGTGTAACTCCGTGAATACTCAACAAAGAGAGAGAGATATCTATAGAAAGCTTTACATGTCTACTTTAAAACTAAACAAGTGCTGCCGAAAACAGATATTCTGTGATAAAGTAATCCATATGAAAACAACGTGATGTCCAATCTTTCACGTCTCCCTTCATTATATCTAATGTGACCACGGCCCCGCGCTGAACGCGCTATTCAGATTCAAACTGAAGCGCGCGGCTTGAATACACCCACACAGAAGAAAAAGCAGCGAGACTGTTCAAGTTTTTTATTTTACTGTTTGCTTCGCGGTGAGAGGAATAAGACATAATTCACCCCAAAAAGATGCTAACGCATTGTTTACCGTGAAGTTGTGTGCGGAACAACCAATCAAAACTGACTATGTTAGTTGACCAATCAGAACACAGTATGCTACCGAAAGGTGGGGTTTAAGGACACTGAATCTTTTGAACAGCTTTGCGCGAACCGTTTGGGGATCTCTGAGAATTGAGGTAATTTTAAAATGATATTTTGACAAAATGACAATGTTTTTTAACCTTGGATGGATTTAAACCTGTTGTACAGGACTTATAAACAGAGATAGGAAGCTTAGAATTTTCATCTTACTGGCTCTTTAAGGTGTGTACATGGCCAATGCTCTTTTGCAATAAAACAAGCTAAATAACATTTCCTGTTGCAAGGTGACTTGCTTATGGTAACAAGGTCTCCAGCAGTGGAGAAAATTGGTGCAGAAGCTGTTGAGACAAAGATGCTGTTTTGCAATTTTAGCATTATAATAACACTATATCAGAGTGTGTTGCAGTAACCGCTAAAGTTTTCTCAACTTTTATAAGTATGACAGAACTTAATGAGCTTTAAAAAACCTTCTTCCTTTACATCCTCACAATCACCTTTGAAATGATTAGCTTGGCAGTATTCTCTGACACAGCATAAGCTGTAGTGTGTGCATGGCCTTAAACCTTGGATCAATGAATGAGACTCCGAGGAGATGGTCCTGAAGGTTAGACTCTGTACAGTATATTGGTTTTCCAGGTCCTGACAGATGGCTGTCACGGCAGACTTTATGGTTGGACTGTCTTCATGGTATCATTGTAAAATCACTTTCTTCAGTGGGAGGATCATTGACACCGAGGAGGTTGCTTCGGGGATCCAGAGCTGTGTAATTTTCATAAAGGGGTTAAGCAGATTAAGAATTTCCTCTACAAGTTTCAGTTCACTGTCAGACAATATCAGTTCTTGACATTCTTGTCCATTAAGGCAGAGTAGATGTCAGGCTGCTACACCAGATACTGCTTACATGTGTCATAAATGCTGTTCCGCTGATCTTAGATAACATGGATAATTTGTGAGCAAGTAAGTCTAGAACCTGATACTTTTGCAGAGAGAGAGAGAAAGAAAATGCATTACTTTCTAAGCTGCTCTTAGGTGGGGCACTTGATGATAGTTCCTTCTTGGACATGCAAAGCAGAGCTATTATAGTTCAGCCAACCTAAAAAAAAAAAACATAAAATGGTAATTTAGAAGTAATAAGCTCTTTTCTATCCCATTTTTAAAAACTAGTATATTTTTATTTTATTTTATTTTATATATATTTTTTATTTATTTATTTTATTTATTTATTTATTTTTATTGATTGGTTTGTTTATATAATTAATACTTATTATATGAAATATTTTTCAAGGAAAGTTTCTTAATTTCTTTCATAATAATTTATGTTTCAAATTCATTTTTATATGATGTAGTAAATGTGTTTTAATCAAATTGCAATCCCCAATCTTTGATCCAACTGATTAGGGCTACAAATCTTTTGCTATGAACACCTCTAGCGCTTTAGTTATTGCTTTGTGATCTGAATGAGCACTAAGTGTCTGGTTTAAAACTGTGTTGTCCTGGCCTCATCTGTGCCTCTGTGTCGGGATGATGCTGTAAATGGCTCATAATACCTGTTGTATTGCCAGGACGCTACACTTGCGTCAAGGACTATCTGCAAACATCTTGACCATGGTTTGTTATTGACTGCAAATCTAAAGTGTGTGCATGTGGCAGGTTTTGATTGCAGCATCTTTCTACTGCATTTAAATCTGTCCTGAAGAATAAATAGTTCCTCAATTTGAGAACTTTTTTTTTTGTCAGACATGACACTTGAAATGGATGCTTTCAATTTTAAAGTATAACTGTATGTGATTTACTTTCCCCACACTTCCCCAACACAAGAGTTTTGCATAAAATAAAATGCTAAAATAAGTCACTTTTCTTCATGTTGATTGCTCTTTATCACTGCTGCTATACATCTGTTGTATTGTCTCTCCTCCGCTGGTTTCTGAAGCACATTCACGGGGTGTTCTTGAGGTCAAGGAACAGAATAACATTGTGAATTATGACAGCCCATCACCACACCACTGAACCTGCTGCTCTCTTCATAGCATAGAGCGTCTTTTTACTCCCCACACAACAATGACACCACCTTGATTTCACATCCTTCACCTCAGCACTTCTTTCCTGTTCTTGTGGGGTTTTTTTTCTAATGTAAATCCTCACTAAACCACCTCGAATGGGAAAGGCCTATCTGAAATGTGACATGTTTTTATTGTAAACCCACAAGTAGAAGCAAAGGATTTAGACGTGTGCATATGCAAATGCATAAAGTAGCTCTTGTTATCTTAAAACAATTTGTTTGTCAGTTATTAATGCTGCTTTATGCACACAGGCGGTGCATTAGACAACGTGTACCATATGTTGATGTGAAGTTTCTCTGATGTATTAAGCTTCAAATGTATCCAGAAATATAAACTCTTTTTCATTCTATTTTCTATTTTCATTTTTTTTAGATTTTGCACTGGATGTTAAGTGCTTCTCTAAATGCAGTAAGGAACAGTTCCAGTTGCATTTCCACTTGAATATGGTTCATGTCACCGCCAACTCTTGCATCACTGAGGTAAAGTGAATTCTAATCCTTATTTTGTAGCACAAAATGTTACAAAATAAGTAAACAAATCTAATAAAATAAATTCTTTATCGTACAAAGCAAGCAAAATGTCCTTGAATTAAACATATTGATATTACTAAGAACTGCACATGCAAAAAAAAAAAAAGAAAAACTGACTTTTTAGTTGAGAATTGTGTTTGTTGTTGTTTGTTTAGACTCAAAATATATCTTTAATTTTGAAAGTGTCTTGCTCTTGATATTTAAAATCTGACTTCACAAAGCTATTTTTATTCTTGTGGCAAGTGAAAATGTTTTTAATGTAGTCTGTTTAATCTTGTTCTTTAACCTCACTTTTTTGATCATGGTTCTTGAGGATGAATATTTATTAAGTTGCATTTTTTATTCGAAACATTATCTGATTACATAATCTTCTCCTTTAGAGAGTGGGAGTGGGAATGGGATTGGGACGTGACCCAGGTTGGATTCAAACTCCAACTGTTCTCATATTGCTAATAAGTGAACTGTCAACAGCATCAGTGTGGATTGACAGAAGAGAAAGTAAAAGAATAAAAGAGCAGCTGGTCAGTGTTTGCAGTGTACAGAAGGAAGAGAGAGCGTGTGAGAGAAAGAGAGACATAAACAGAGCAGAAGGAGAAAATATGGGCCTGAAACTCAAGATAGCATTTGCGCCTGGAAATTTGGCCTTCACACTGACTATACCACAAAAGCGTATTCATCAAAATTAATTGCAAGGCACAATCTTTCTTCCTGGATATAAAGAAGCTCTCTTAGTGGGCGAAAGGTCATTTTTTTCCAGGCACAACTGAATCAAAAGAGCATGGAATGCATAATAAGCATTATAACACATGATGATAGAATGTCTCTTCAAAAAGCATAAAAAATAAGATTTACTGAAAATTCCTTTTGCAAGGTTTTGCAGACTCTGAGTAGATTTAATAAATAAAATATATGCACCTTTCCAAGGTAATTTGAAAAGAAATGAGAGTAAATCTCTCAAGTAAAGTGATACTTTCCTACAAATCTGATGCATCTATCTGATAATATATTATATATTGGTGAATATTGTGGGTTATAGAAATAAAATAGTTTTTATCCTTCAGACAATGTTAAACTGGAAGATCATCACTGGAAAGGGGTTCTATCAGCCATGGATAAGATCTTTGAGAGGGATTGTCTGACTAAAGACTAACATAAATGATGAATTAGACAAAGCACATCAATAACTCTCTGAGTGCTGCTTAATGAGGCATATAAACGAACAGATAAGAAGTTAGTCTGGACAATCCCATTTATCAGTTCTCCAGAGTGACCTATATAAAAAAGTAATGGCCAGGGATTTTATACATTTCAAACAAACGCTGTATTACTGAGGGCAGTGCTGTTCTAGTCTATAGTCACAGAAGGGGTTTTGGCTCCTTGTGTACTTCTTCACAAAGATAGATAATCTATTAAAAGCATCTATGTCATCTACTGTATGTTATTATTATTATTATTGTTAAGTAAGCTCTATTCAACTTCTGACTTTATTCAGTGAGAATCCTTATGAAAAAAATAATTCCACTAAAATTGTATTAAAACAAACAACAACAAAACTTTGATTTACACAAGAGAGATAAATTAACATGCATGAAAATGTGACAGTGAAATCCACAAATGGGAAGTCCACAAATTTGCATAAATTGACTTCAAGTAAGTCTTGATTCCCACGTGCATAAGAAAAATTTAACTGAAAAAGAAAAACCATGACTTTTCATACTATATTAAAGTTTTACTCTAGTTTTATCAGCTAAGTCACAAGTTCAAGGAATAGTTCACCCCCAAAAAATGTTCTTTCGTCCATAGAACACAAATTATGTCATTTTTACTGGAGTAATTGGCTGAAGCTTATTGTTAGGAACAGACCCAAATTTAATAAATGAATTAGACATGTATAGCTAAAGAGTTGATGACAAAAATTACTTAAAAATGCAAAATTATTACTGTATTTTATTGATAATTAAAGTTATCATGTGGTTTCAGAGGCCTAGAAACATACCACACAAGTGGAAGGGATTTTATTATTATTATTATTATTAGTAGTAGTAGTAGTAGTAGTAGTATAGAGCATTACACACAGAGTTTTCATTCACATGTTTTTATTTTAAAAGTAGTGGCCAGGGCAACGTCATCTCAAGAAACAACATGAGAGTAAGCAAAAATTTCTGAAGTATTTCTTAAATGTTGGATGTCATGACCCACTTTAGTTTGCTGATTACTGGGTGGCTTAGACAGATAGAAACTCCAAGACATCCTTTCAGAGAATCATCTGTCTATAGATCACGTCTGTCCATTGACTTCTGCGTCAGTATATGGCTCATTTGCCATGGAGGTCAGGGTTTGAGATCTTGAAGTGATGAGGCAACACTCATCTGACACGCCCATCATCAGTGTGAAGAGATGTCTCGGAGACTCTGACACTTGAAATCCAACCACAGCACAGTTTTCTTTCTCCCAGATTCTAAGTGAGTGCTGTATTGCTAACATAGAATCAAGAAAGTGTTTCCACAAATTCTTATGGTTCCAAAACTTGATTTCAAGTTAGTCTTGTTTCTTAAATGAATTAAGTGAAATTCACAGTCTTGTTAAGTGAAAAGCTGCATGAAACAAATCAATCATTACATTATTAGTATTATTGTAAAAATATTTTAACTTCAAACCGTTGCTTCGGCCTAAAATGTGAGTCCTCTATTCATAGCATTGCTTTCTCCTGTTGAAAAAATAGTAATCTTGCCTGAATCAGGAGAGAAATATACACAGGTCAAGCACCATTTACATAGGAAAGCAGTCAACATGTTCTAAATGAAACTGTCAGTGGATTTTGACGTAAGCGGGTAACAGGAGATGGATTTTTAAATTGAGGAAGCGCTATTATAGATCATGGAAGATTTTGGCCAGAAGCGACGACTTAAAGTTAAAGCAACAGTTTTTTACAAACACACAGCTTTTTGCATCAAAAGATATCAACTGATGGACTGTTGTGTCGGTTGCTTGTGGATTATTGTGTGGTTTTATCAGCTGTTTGGACTCTCATTCTGACGGCACCTATTCACTGCTTTACAGACATACACGACTGCTTTCTAGGTACTGTACGTTTAACGACGCAGTTCACATATTCGATTCAAACTTAATTTTATGCAGACTACGGCTCAAGTGTGGTTAGAAAGTGCTTTCAAATAATCTCCCTTTATTGTGCCTATAATGACATGTGCTTCGATGGCAGCTAGTCATCTTATACTCTCTCTCTTCTGTCCTTGTCCGTGGCCCCAAAGGCATAAAAGATGTCAAATGGATGTGAGAAAAAAATTCCCTGTCCCCTATTTATCACTCTTAATCATTTCCTGCAGATTTCTCAAGACCACGATTATTGAATGCATCTATCTTTTTCTCGTTCGATGGCTGGAAAGAGACAGATCGCACTGGCGGAGAGATTTAAGGACTTCCCCGCACCATCAGATAGACAGTGACAGTTCTTAATTCTTTGAAATGCTAACTGCCCTTTGTGCCGGGTACACAGAAGACAGACATGTGCACACACACATAAAGTACCCAGTGAAACGAACTTGAACATGCAATGCTGAATCCTTCTGAATGAACAATGTGTGCATTGTGGAACAGAAGCATGTGGATTGTGAGACACAAAGTCACATGCACTGAGAGACAGAGTGTGTGGACTATGAATGAGAACAGGTTGTCAAAGTCAGTGTCGTTCACATCTTTTTTTTTTCGAAAGGGCTTCATCATGCGTTTAATTTAAATTTGACACATAGTTTTTCAAGGTAGCTTTTTTGCAGACAAAAGTCTTCAACCTCCATTTAAATTCTGATCAAACATACAGTGATTCATAATTTTGACACATTGCCCTTTTCCATTTAAGGGATAGTTCACCCAAAATCATTTATTCACCCAAACCTGGATGATTTTCTGTCTTCTGTGGCATCAAAGACAATACATTTTGAAGAATGTTGATAACCAAACCATTGTATGGAAAACAAAACAAATCACTGACATATTTCTCAAAACATATTCTTTGTGTTCCACAACAGTAAGAAAGACAGTTTTGGAATGACATGAGGATGAGTAAATGATTTTTGGGTGAACAGCTCCTACTACAACAACATGTGCTCGAGCTGCATGAAGTCCACACGTTTGTGGAAAACCAAATGTTCACCAACATGAGTTAAACATTTTCCTTAGCTAGGAAAAATGTCTATAAAATATATTTTCTTCCACTGGCAGTGATTATCTTGAATCATACAGTATTTTAATTGAAACAATAGAATGGCTGTCGATATTTTTAATTTTTAAGCAGTGAATGTATGTTACAGTGTCAAAGAAAAAATTCCTCTCTGTGAAAACAGACTGGACAATAAAGTTCAATCAATCAATCAATCAATCTATCTATCTATCTATCTATCTATCTATCTATCTATCTATCTATCTATCAAGTGTTTCCCAAATAAACAGTAGTTCTGAGGCACTCACAATGAAAATAAACTTGGCTATCCATTAAAAACGTTCCAACATTATGTAAAAGTGTTGGTCTGAGCAATGTCAGTGTGACGATTTTGCCTATTTGACTTGTGACCTAAAATCTCTTCTTGTAAACTTTGTGTATTTCCAGGTTCTAATGATGAAAACTCAATATGTCTTAGTGCACTTTCATTTTTTAGACCCCATTGCACAAACACTATCAATATTTCCTAAAGATTAAGAAGAGAGGTAGATGTTTGCAGTTAGCTATTTTACAGCAGCTATTAAAAGTTAGGAGAGTTCATTTTCACTTTACTAAACAACATAGAGGAGAAAAAGCAAAGATACGGACCACATTTCTTTACATAGTCACCTACCTCATGAAAATTTCAGCTTAAGTGAATAAATCATTTACTTAGCTATATTCAAAATCACGTTCAACAGCATTAGAGTCAGCTCAGATCAGTGGTGCCATTGCCATATGAGAAGTGAGGCAGAAGCAACTTAGTATATAAATCATTTATTCAGAGTGACACATTTTACCCCCCCCCCCATTTCACTTAGATAGATAGATAGATAGATAGATAGATAGATAGATAGATAGATAGATAGATAGATAGATAGATAGATAGATAGATAGATAGATAGATAGATAGACAGACAGACAAATACAAAATAATTATGTACAATTTCCATTTGCTATTAGTAGACATTTGTGCTTCCCCTTAAAAATACTGTTTAGTTTCTTGAGATGCAAAAATCCCAATTAACCATATTTTTATGTATTTATTTATTTATTTTTGTGTGTTTATTTTTATTTTTTTTGGGGGGGAAGGGTTCAGATTGGAGCTTTAAGACCAATTAAATATGGTTTGCCTTTTCACAATTATCTGGACACTTTAGTAAACACCACAACGACTGTTCCACAGAATTAATGATATGCTTACAAGATTATTAGATGAAAATCATTTATGTGTGACCGTGGGTGTAAAAGAGCCTATACTACATAATCAGAAAGCATCATTAAAAATATATATTGTGATATAAAACATAGCATGTGGAGAATCTGCCTCATGACTTGATCGTATCAAGATTTAGTTTGACTGAAATTGTGGCATGATGGATTGCACACGTGTCTTAAATCACTGAGGCATAGTGTACAACGTGAGTGTGAAGCATGCTCACATCCTTTCACTGTTCCCATTAGAAAGAACCAAAAATATAACAAAACATCATTGCCTTTTTGTTATTAAAGAAACATCAGCCAATAGCACCATAGACATTAAAACTTAGCAGTCGTAATTGCAGAGGCCATCATTTACTGGGCTGCCTGGGTGAAAATGAGACCAGATTAAACACAATTATAACTGGCCCCACAGAGGTTGATCACCTAAAACACGGTTTAATTAAGGTGTTACTTAAAGTATTAAATCCATTCCCTTCTTAGCGCAAGAATGCACCTTATTAAGATTCAAGAAGTAATGATCTTATGCTTCATGTATATGGCCACAACATCCAAACCAAACAATTTTCATTAAAGAACTGTTTCCTTGCAAGTCTACTGTATATGTCAGCCTAGTACATGGCAGTTTCTTTTTTATGTATTTTTTTACTTACATTTACCAAGGTCAGAATAGATTGTGAGCTCCTCCATTCGTCATTATAGATACTCATTAAATATTGATTGTGTTTTTGTTTGCAGAAATTTGGAAATTATAGCCTAATCATGCCCCAAACAAGCACTTTGCCTCATCGCTTCTCCCAGTGGGATTTGCAGTCTGAAATATCACATGGCCTTTGGCTTGGAATTCATATGCATGGATCATAATTTAGCTAAAATGGCCAAAAGTAATGGCTATAATGGATCCAGAGAGAGGTATGTGGGAAGTTTCATTTCAGGTCAGGATATGCCCACTTATTTGAAGTCCACTGCAGATTGCAATAAATAGAAATGCATTTATTAATACGAAGGATTTTGATGCAGTTTATGGATTGGCTTAATTAAAATGTTAATTTTATGGTAATTGCCTCTCTACATTTCGGGTCTTGACATTTTCCTGTGGCAATAGATCCATCTCGTAAAAACAAAGTTTTGGTCCTCAAATTTGATTTCACGGCTGTGTCATAAACCAAACAGATCACCTGTGCTTTGCTCGCTAAAAGGTTCAACATATACTGAACCATACTGAAGAGACTGAAGTGTTATGTGGAGAATACATATTAATGGATAGGGATATGATATAACCAAAACAACAGAGAGCCTTTTAGCTCATTTCAATGAACAAACCTGAAGTCTGGAAACTTATTTAGTGCTTAATCTAAAAAACAAAAAAAAATTTTTAAATTTTTTTTAATCATTTTTTTTTTTTTTTTTTTTTTCAATTTTTTTAACATTCTTAAAACAAGAAAAAAGCAATTAATAAACTTTGTGCTGCTTTTGTACAAGTTTCTTTTAACACATTAATTAAACAGTTAATTTGCATCGAATGGACACTAATTTTAATGTTTGTAGCATATGCACAAACTTGCACTTGTGATCTTTTTTAGCAGCAGCATTTTTCTCAGAAGTTCAATTTATCATTTGCATCCGTTAATTAATTTCTGCATTTAATTATCATTTGCAAATTGAAATATCGCAAAAGACATTTTCTTCTAAAAACACTATATGGGTAATGTGCACTTGAGCCCCTATGAAGCCATATTCAAGGACATTTATAAGTGAAGGGCATTTGTGATACAGATTTCCCTCCAATCTGATTCTGCTTTCTAAAAGCCTCATTCTGCAAACGCTACCTCTAAACACATTTTAACGCTGGTGAGGATGAATACCAGGAATAAATTGGCCATAATTGATAATATTTTATAAAAGCTCACATCTTAGTGGAAAGAAGTCCAAATGGTTAGTATCAATAGTAAAAAAAGAGAGCAACTTACAGAGATGGAGAGAGAGAGAGAGAGAGATCTTCTTATTGGAGCAAGCATATTTCTATGTTGTCACAACTCTTGGAATGCTGCTTTGCATATTTTCCCCTTCATATTTAACTTTCATGATGTGACCATTTTTATTTTATTTTCCCTCAAGTTTTGGAGGAATGATTGCTGGTGGGTGGCCTTTCATTTCCACTCTGCCCTTCAAATGTACGTCAAATCCATCATCGGCGAAAAGGCAAAGCAGGACGTGCGGCATCATTGACTGAATGCTAAATTATCAACAGTTTGAAAGCGTGATTAGCTTTTTGTCACGTAGTCCCACTCATTTTCCGGCAATTACGTGTTTTCAGTGCTGATTCCCAAATGCGCCGTTTGTAGTTTTGTTTTTTCAAGTGTTGTTCAAAAATACTCATTAACCCTCATTAAAAATCAACCGCCTGGCATGTTTTGGCATATATTTGAACACACTGGCCAACTAATCGCAGTGAAACTGATTTTTATGCCCGAATTTCAATGTTTTGACCATATCATCTTGAACACGGTGTGCTGAGGATTCCACTGCCATCGGTCCATCCCGTGTGCTCTTTGACAGACTGTGCTGAGGGAACCAAAGCAAAGCATCAGAGCTGTGGAGATCTCTTTAGATTTGAAGGGCAGCTTGAAAATATCCAGCATATGCCATATACAATATATCAGGAGAATATCAACTATCTCCAGTGGGTGTCAATCACTACATTTCATCATCAGATATGTTCTGTATTTTACTGTGAAATTCCCTGCAGGCCTCCACAGTTCTTACATTTCACCCTAATGGTCTGTTTGGGATTTATAGACTATTTTTGGAGGAACAAATAAATATATAAGTAAATGAAACAAATAATTCCTAAGAATTGTGTGGTATATTTTTGTTATTAAAGCTAAGTGTCTGCACTTCAGTCTCATCTTGATTGTTTCATTTGAATTCTATTGGTGGCATGCAGAGCCAAAATTATGAAAATTGTGTCAGTGTTCAAATACATGGACCTGATTGTAATTTGAGGATAAGATAAAGGTTAACTTCCAAATATTTCTACACATTTTATATATTTATATGTGTATTTTTGTGTAAGTGTAAAATGTAAGTTAACTGATCAATTTTTTTTTTCATTCTCAAACTTTGTGACAAACTTTGAAAGTATTGCCTGAAGACTCTGAAAACAACTTTTCTAGTTAAAATGTGAAATTTCAATTAATTATAATTCTGCTTGCATTTAAATTTGAGTTCTACATCCTGATTGAAATCTTAATTCAAAATCAGTTCAGTTGTTGGAATCTGAAGTGCATTTGCTTTATAAATCTCAATGACGCACAACTCTGTTACACATAGAGTGCTGGAGCCTTTGCAATCAAAAACATAAAGCATGTAAAATCTGAACAAGCATGAGGATTAATCTAGGTAATAGGACAAAGACTGGTGCATCATGCTATAAAAAGACAGTCTACAGAGATGAAACACTAAAACCTGGCTAAACTTAATGATTGATTGATTGATTGACTAACTGCTTCCTTAACTAAAGCTCTTTTAGAAGCAGTAATTTTGGATTTAACGTTTCCGCCTAACCTTGTTCAAACACATAAATTATCTGCCTCCTAAAGTGACTATGCATTTGGCTGTAAATATGATGCACTGATTAATTACTCAGCAAACCATATATTCTCTAGGTCTCAGCTGCAGGCTTTGCTGTAGCAAAACGAAATGTGCTTATTTTGGAGCATCTGGGTATGTTTATTCATTCGTTTATGGCAATTTGCCACTTATCCAAAGCTGCTTCATCAGTTGTAGGATGTCAGGGATTTCTTGGAATGTCATTCTGCAATGCAATGTCATAAGATTTGTGAACCACTGTATAAATCGCCTGCTCTGATGATATGAATGCCAAAGCTGTGTAAATTGGAGAACAACTGGCAGACTAAAAGTGCAAGAATTACGTTATAATAGCAAACAATAGTTTGGTGTAGATGGTGGCTGTGTTTGAATTTGACATTGGAAATTACACAGATCACTGTAACATATTTTTTACATTGTTTTATGATGGATAAATGCCAAGCAAAGCCAGAATGTTTCCCAAGCCTGCATGTGTCAGCATTAAGTGCATCCAGAGCTCTCAAAGCTGTTGAGCTAAAGCCAAAATGTATGCCAGTATCTCCATAGTTTTGTCTTGTCATTATAAAAATAGCACATAAATACTGTATTCAGTGTGAGCACATGCAGTTTGGACATTTATAAGGGATTTTGCTGTTAGCCTACCTATTGTAGCTGCATGTGTTGTTAAGCTTAAATAATATGCATGCATATACGGCACATTGTCTTTACTTACAATTACATTTAGTCATTTAGCAGATACTATTATCCAAAATGATTTAAAAAATGAGGACAATGAAAGCAATCAAAATCAACAAAAGGCATATGCAAGTGCTAAGCTAGTCTCAGTTAGCTTAATGCAGTACATGTACCAAGGTTATTTTTTATTATTATAAAATAAATAGAAAGCAGATAAAATAGAAAAAGATCAGAGCAAGCTGTTAGAGGATTTTTTTTATTTACTTTTGTTAATTGTATAAAAAAGATTAGAAAAACTAGTGTTTTTTAAAGAAAACAAGCAGTACATTAATAATGTATATAAAGTCTAAAATAGACAATTTTATTTACTTATTTATTTAATTTTATTGGTGCATTTGATTTTATTTTAATCAGTTTTATTTGTTTTTAATTTATTTTTTCTATTGTTATATATTTATTTAGTGTGAAAAGGGATTTTGTCAAAGGATTTTTTAATACTATTTATTTATACTTTTTTCATGCTTAAATTTTCTCAATTTTAAGACCTTGCACCATATATTGTGTCTAATAAATTAAAGTAAATCACATGGTTTGCACAGAATGCATCTTTTTAAAAGATTATATTTGAACTCTCAGTTCTGTCCTCGCCATAGTCCTCTATCCTTGAATTAATGATCCTTGTCCTTCAGATGCAGGTAAATGGCTGGAGGGTTTCACACTTCTATGTTGAGCTGTTGGCTTATAAGGGATTGTTCTGTTTCCTTGATGTCAGGTTATTCTTTGTTGCACTGAATTGCATAAACTGCTTTGCTTTGCTGTATAGCTCTCTGATCTTATGTGTGTTATATTTGTCTCTGAAATTTCACTTGACTTATTATAAACAGGTAACACATACTGAATGCAAATGTTAATCATGTAGGGTTTTTAAAGAGCACCGTCATTTTGTCTGTCGAGAACGACAGATGTAATTAAGAAATTTCAGTTCTTTCATCAGGACTCTAATTAATGTTTATCAGATTGGAAACATGAGCCTGTTTTCACAGTAAATTAATCCGACACTCAGCAACTGACATGCAAAACGTGTCTCAAGTGATTGTTTATGAATGTTTAATATTCCGGTAGAACTAAATTCAAACTATAATTTAAGAACCATTATTCAATTAACATTTTTAGAAAACATAATAAGGCACATGCATCTATTTTCTTTCAATAATTCAGTTAAAAAAAAGGCAATAATATGCATAGATCTGCTGTACTTATGCAATACGTCATAGAGCTTTGTTTAAATCAAGTAAAATGAAAGAAATATTCATCTATTTTTTTAGCATCTTGCAAACATAGACAGAATATGTTTCTGTGTGGAAAGCTGTTGCTAAAAACAGTGACACACCTAATGGCATAAAATATCTGCAACATTGATTGTTTGTTATGTAATAGGTCTAACTGTTACAGTTCATTACAGTTCCATTGCTGCAGACAGTAATGATGTGCTGGGACAGAGGAGGCCTTTCATGGAGAAAGATGCCTTACATTCCAAATCCCCACAGAGGTCGAATCCTGCAGAACAATACCGTGTTCAGTCCAAAGCCGGTTTTCACCCCAGCACAGGATTTAATATACATGCACAGATCTGCAGAGGTCACAAGCTGTAAGTCACAAGACCCTCACTTTGTTTGATATGGCAAAACAGCCTGGAATCTGACTGCTGATACTGTATTAAACCTATCATCATTTCTGATTAGCTTTCCTGGTTTAAAATGATTTGGTTGCTCTTGGATAGAATTCAGAGCTTGCAGGTTAATTTGAAAAATAGCTCTTGAGTCTTTTGAAGTTCAAGCAGTGTTTTTTTTTTTTTTTTTGTGATTGGCTACAAGTGTTTTTAAGTACTCTGTGTTTATAGAAGTGTTTAAAGTATCCTGTTTACTCAGTATGCAACCTCTTCAAACAATTCAGACTTGATTGCAGTAATATTCTCAGGTAAAAGTGTCAGTGCTACAAGATTCATAATAAATAGATTAGCTATTGGAAAGTCAAATCATTTGAAAATCAGCAATGCTACCACTTGCCTGCTGAAAAATGTGTTAAAGTGGTGATGCTTCTGTAAGGTCCAGGCACTCGGCCCAAGGAAGGTATCCGGTGCTGGATGAAGGTTTCCTGCGTGTTCTGCCTTTCAGCGCGTAGAGTTAATTCAATTTAGGTTAAACTCAAATCTGACTCCATTTTATTATTCAATCTGACTCCATTTTAGTATGACCTTGAATTTAGGTTGAAATGCAAATTGGTTGTATGCCTTTTTAATTAGTATTCTTCTGACATTTATTCTAGTTAACTCCTACTTTTATATTAACTCGTTCATTCGGGTGCTCATGTTGCTAACAAGGATACAATGTAATCTACTAGAGTCAATAATTACAGAGTAAAACAGAATAAAATCAAATGTAACAATTTATTATCAGTCAGGTAAATATGTGTTCTGCCAATTATATATCCAATTGAAACCTATCAAATCATAGCATTAGAAAACATAAAATTGTCAAAGATTAATGAAAGTAAAATATGCATACCTGACCTTAGAAAATACATAGTATGAAGTGAAGAGACACACCACACTACGGGCTTTCTGGCTACAGAATCGCCCTGATCCTTTTGCTGCAATCCTTTAAATACCTCAGACCAAAACCAACATCCCCCGGAGATGAAGACAGAAACTAACAATTGGAATTTGATTAGGTCAGGTCCCAGACCAGGGTAGTTTACACCTCAATGGGAACAGAAGGTAATTTACATGGAAGACCCTGGAAAAGGGCACTCCCATTACAGTAATCAAAATATCTCTTAACTCTTAGGATCTGTATTATCTTTTATTCTACTTTTCTAAGGTTGAGACCATTGTACCAGTCGCCCTGAGACAATTCAAATGACACCAAACATGACTGTAAATATCAGTTGCATTAATGCAGGATATTATAGTATTGGCAATTCTGAGTGAAACTAAGTGGAGGGAGTGTGATGGTGAGGTGTGAACTACTAGGTGTGGTGCAGCTTCGATAGCACTATTACTTATGATGGAGGGTATTCAAGAGAGTGTTCAAATGTTAATTATCAGGAAAGTTCTTTGTTTTCTTAGAGAGAAGTCGTCCCTCAGTCCAGACGGTCTGGCTCCATCCTTACACTTCTATGAAATTTTCAGATGAAGACAGAGCATACTCAACATATTCAATCAGATGGGCAGTAACTGATTACGTGTAATCTGGATTACATAACCAGATTCCCAAAAAGTAGTACTAAAAGCAATAATTTGATTATTAGTAGTAAATATTCTAAAATGTTCCCAATTAGAATAGTTACTTTAGGGTTAGAGTTAGAATAGTTACACGATTGCAGATTAATCACACAATGACAATAAATTATTCTTAATTTAGTTATTCTGCCTAATTCTTGTTCTTTAGGTCAAAAGTAATCTAAAGGTAATCCAAAAGTAGTCAGATTACATGACCTAAAACGAGTATTCTAGATTACATTACCGACTACAATTTCATCATGTAATTTGTAATCAGAATGTAATTTGTTAGTAATCGTCGCAGCACTGTCAATCAGTCAAAATAACCAGAATCCATCAACAAATAGAAATTCTTAAAGGTTTAATGTAAGGTATCCTATTCAGCCTAATATTAGTTTCAAGAGTCTGCCAGTCTCTGCCAGTCCATGTGATTTGAACACATAGTATTGTTGGATGAAACAAAAACTCATTAATTATTGTGGTCGTCTCACTCTCCATGACTGGTAACGCAAGACTGGAAGTATGAATATTTTACTCCCCGTGGGAAAGCTTTTAAAGCGCTCACAGAGGATTTAGACTCGAATCAGGAAGATCAAGTGTTATCTTTCTACTGCGGAACCTGGTTTTCTGAAAACCAGAGAGAGAAAGAAACACTGATTTCTGAAAGAGTTCTTACAAAAATACATTAGCATGTAATTGTAGATGTCAGCGAAGAGATCTGCAATTGTAATGCAACCTGAACTTTTTAATGAAAATATGATGCTGTCCCGGTGAATTCTTGCTCCAACCATTTGTTTTGATGACAGATTGCTAGGTAAGGAAGAATTTCACTTCTATTTAAATCTGTAACATCAGTCAGTTCCACTGACACTAACTGTACTCCTCAAAATGGGAAATGGAAAAAGAACAGGAAGGATTAACCACATTAGTTGGGAATGCATATGGCTCCCTAGCACTCTGGCATTAACCTGGAATTGCATTGTGGGATATGTCCTCTGGGGAAATCGTATGAATGGGTGCTCTGTACAGTGCAAAGGTTCATGCAATATTCAGTAGGCAGAGTCGTCTCCAGATATATGTATTCAAAGACAATCAGACTTCTCAGAACTTTGGTGAGGGAAATAGCCTGTCAAGACAATAGAATATTATTCATGCCAACGATGAGCTGCTCACACAAATCAACTCAACTGCTGTATCTTTATAAGTGATGATATGTTTCAGAAACGTATGTGTAGAAAATGATAGGTGGAATTATATTAGAATGAACTGCCAGTGGTGTTTGCCCTCCATTGCTGAAATAGAGAAATGGAAAAGTCGGAAATAGAAAGGGTTTGGAAAGTTTGGTTAGTTATTTGTAATGACAGGTCATGAGCTTGACACTCAACTTTACCATCAAGAAAGAGTGTGATTGCTGGGTCGATTTCACAGTTTTGCATGTGGAACATCTCCATTAGTTATTAAATATATGCTTGCTGAGTGCCACTGATGCAGGTGTGGTGCACCATTAGGAATAAATATGAGAATGCTTTTAAAATTCCAGTTTAATTCCTAGATTTTAATTGAGGCACTGTTGCAAAATGGATGCTTAATTGCATTATAAATTTGGTTGTTAAAGGGGTAGTTCACCAAAAATGAAATTTTTGTCATTAATTACTCACCCTTGTGTCGTTCCAAACATGTCAGAACTTCGTTCATCTTCGGAACACAAATTAAAATAAATTTGATGAATTCTAAGAGCTCTCTGACCCTCACATAGACAGCAAGGATCCTAACATGATGAAGGTCCAGAAATGTTGTAAGGACATCGTTAAAATAATCCATGTTACATCAGTGGTTTGTTCCATCAAATTTATTTTCATTTGTGTTCCGAACATGAACGAAGGTCTGACAGGTTTGTAACGACATGAGGGTGAATTTTCATTTTTGGATGAACTATATCCCTTTAAGAAGTCAAATTAAGTTAAATTAAACATCGACTTGGGTTGGTTGATTGGTTACTTGTAGATACATGCATTATTAGAACATGCTTTCTAGAATTTGTTGTTTTTCTTAGAATTTCAGTTCAGTAAATCCCTCTTCCTGTCAATCCAATTCATATTCTAATGCAACTTTCTGTGGGTGTAAGGCCAATTCAATTAATATTCCAACTCTTGGGCCAGTTCTACAATTCTGAATGTTGCCCTACATATGTTAAATTAATCTTTGTTTGCAGCTTATTCTAGCCAGAACCACTTAGCTAGAAAGCGTCAGAGAGTAATGAAAAGCTCACAGTTTGTTTTGCTGATCTGTAACATTTAAAGGTGAAAATGGTACACTGGTTCAGCAACATGGCATAGATGTACAGTAATTCTGCTTTCAAATATTGCAAGTGCAGAATATTTCACAGACATAACTCGAAAATAATCTTGAGGATAACTAGTGTATTTGCTGCTAAAGTGCTACACACAAAACGATGAATATCTTTTAAAGATTTGATGCCTGTAAATTGGAAGTTTCGGTTTTCTTTAAAAGTGTTCACTGTATCAACCTGGTAGCTTGTAAAACACTCTCTGACTCCTGGAGGTTGGAACAGGCAATTTTTGTCAGCTCTTGCCTTATTCTTTGTGCAATATGCATCAGACGGTCAGTGAACAAACTGTGGGTGATCCGTGGGCGTGATGTCTGAGTCTGAGAGCATTTGTGCCCATTGTAGCTGCTTTGATGATTGGAGTCGAGTCTGGGTGTTACATCTTAAAACAGTAAAATGGGTTTTGGATGTTCCTAAAACCAGTGTCTGGATGTGAATCATTTATTATTCATGGGGAAAGAATGTTCTCCCAAAGTTGAGGCTGTATAAGAGTGCTTGATAAGGCTAAAGAAATAAAGAATGCCAGTTTGGGGCACTGAATGTAGAAGCCAAGTGATCTAATTGCACTTTTACATAAAACTGAAAAAAAAAAATCAGTTTTATGTAATTTACGGTATGTATATGAATTTAAGTTAATGTTTTAATGCAGTGTTTTAATTATTAAACAACTGAAAATATCAAACTATTTTAGGAGTAGATTTGGAGTATCGATATGGAGCAATGCAGTTAACTGAGAGTTCCAGCTGTGTGTGGACTTGTTAGTGTGCATATCTGAGCATATATTCGTCAGTGGTTAAATCGTGTGCAGGTTAAAAACATTCTGTATTGGGGAACACTTCTGGCTAAATCCATTAGCAGTATGAGGTCTCTTCTAAAACCATCTTTAGTTTTGAAGTTCTGACTGATGTTTATTAAATGAATTCTTAATGAAGTGGTTAATATGCTTTCAGAATGCATGCTGAAAGTATTGGAAAACCATGCACCAAGGGATTGCATGTATAGGGTAACCAAAGTAAAGGAATGCTGGTATGCCTGAAAGGTCAGTGTCACTGGAAATTGGATGTAGACTGGGCTTAAAAAAAAAAAAAAAAATCATTCATAACAAGGAAAATGATTGGCAGCTTGATTGCCACCCTATGTTAGCATTCTCCTGCCTCCAGAATCTCAGTTTTCAGTTAAATCTTAAAGAATCATTCAAATCATTTTCTAATATATATATATATATATATATATATATATATATATATATATATATATATATTGAAGAAATGAAAACACTTGAGATGGTTTGCGGAGTAAAAATAATCAAAGAAGAAAGGAATGTAAGGGAATCATTGCACATTAATTGGAGACTACGAAGATTGCAAACGAGGCAGCGTGAAACTGCAAACAAAAGGTATGTACAGACGACATACAGTAAGCCCCTTTCTCTCTCATTTTGCTTGCACTAGCCTATATACTGAGAAAATCCCGCTAGCTGCAATAGAAAATGTGGAGGATGATTGGTAGAGTGGATGGAAAGTGGAAAGTAGGTAAAGTAGCGATCACCATAACCACAGTAGAAGACAGAGGAACTCTACAGTAAAAGTAATGCTAGCAGTCATAAAAAACACAGCAAGTACCACAACGGGCTGACGAGGCCCAACAGGTAGAAAATGTAGGGGCTGCAAGAGATAGAGAGGCAGGGAACAGGAGGTGACGCCGCAGGTGCACTTGCAGTCATCAAGACCACAGGAGGAGAGCGAGTTTGAGTGACAGGCACTGATGCAGGTGTCTCAATGGAAAGAACTGAGCATTTGGGGAAAAGAAATACTGCTTTTAGCATGACTGGTAATGGACCTGTGGTTGAAAGAAGGTAAATGGGAGGGCAAAGGTACTGCATTTATCAATGATGTAGCAACTTAAGTAGCAGTGAGCACAGTGAACTTAGCAGAAATTAATAGAACAGGTTTGTACAGAAATCTGAATTTTTTAATTGGTTATGAGTTGTAATTTGAATAAATTGACCATACAATGTTCAATCAAATTCACAATACATGAATTGCACCAAAAAATTACTTTTTAAGTGTTTTGTCCTATTAGCTTGTGAAAAAAAAAGGAGATATGAACTGGTTGTGGGATTGCATTTGTAAATACTACACTATATGGATATTTTACACTATATTACCACCGCTAAAAAAAAAGCTTAAGCCAGTTACTCTCCTTTGAAATGTGCGTTGTTTGTTTTTGTTTTGGTCTGTGTGATTCCCCCATTGTCATTTTACTCAGTACCCCAGGTTGCCAGTTGGTGGAAAACACAGTGTAGTCATAAAAGCCAGCAAACAAACTGTGTTAGAGATTGCAGATTCTCCCTGAACTAAAAAGCCATAGCATCTAAAAATCTCTTTCACCAGAAGAATATTAAAATGCAGATAAACCCATCAACTTACAGCGTAAGGCTTGGCACCTTCCATTTGGCAATTGCACTCATTCCTGTTATGTGTCTTCAATCTGGCAATCCGCATCAGCGTTGAGTCTGAGGAGAATCAACTTTCTAATATTTAAAACTGGGACTGCAGTCCCCATTTCAGTGGCTAGCTGTCAATATTACATACTGCACTTAAGTGTTCTTTTGTTATAGTTATAAAATGAGTCAAATTTGAATTACAGTTCTGCATCCTACTTGCTACTTAAAATTCAATTCAGTTATAAATAGCACATGGCCCTATTGTAGATATGCAGGTACACTAGCATTCTTAAATAGACATTTAATCCATGCTTCATTGGGTGGGAATGAGTCTGCTATATAAAAGTGAGAACATTTATGTGAAATTGAACCGAAGAACTCAATAATATGTCATAAAATCTGGAATACATTGAAGGAAATGATACAAAAAGTCACAAAATAAAATTGCTAGGCTCATTTTATTAAAACGTTTGCTGAGAGAGCCTACTTGAGCGTAGCTGAATAAGGAAATCAGCAGAAGAAATTATACTGCTGCCAGGAAAAATGTCATCTGGACAACTTAAAGTAATAAGAAGTACCAAACAGTTATTTGCATTACATGATGAACATTACCATAGAAGATGTTAAATGTACCGAAGCGATCAGATTCATTTAATTTACCTTTGAGAGGAAAATGCTATGTTCTGACAAGAAACTGCCAATGCTCTTTGAGGCAAAAATATTTCATTCTGGGATTGTCTCATTGTTAAGTACTCGAGATGATTTAGGGTTTCGATGATTGGGAAACAGTATCTGAGATACTGTTCATTTAATGCAAAATCACCAAATAATGTTTCAGTGACATAATCTTATCTGTCAGAATGAGTTATTAGGTTTTCCAGCCAAATAACAGACTCCAATAAGAGATTAATGTGCAAAAGGGGGTAAATGACTTCATCTCACAGAAGTGACTGTTGTATTTGGCTGATACTCAAACATTTACCATTTTTTTTCAAAAATAATCACTGGAGGATGTGTAGGTTGGTGAAAAGGAAGCAAGAAGGAAGCTATATTACCAGGGGTTTTGATCGGCAGATGCCACAGTAAATTTGTTGAGACAGGAGTGACTGCAAACTCCTGCCAGTGAAAGCGGCGGATATAGAGCAGCTGGCATCCTGGCAGACATCGCTTTTGATATCACAATGAAAACCACATTGGCTGGAGTTGCTGGCATTATAGGCAGTTACTATATTCATATGGACTGCAGTTATTATTGGTCTTCTTCCAAATACAACGATATTGAGATTAAGCAGTTTACACAGGTTTCTAATTGAACTATTTTGCTTTCCGTGCTGCAGAAGCATCATGATTATAGCCTGAAAAAAAAAAGCAAAAGAGTGGTGGCTTCAGATATGGCCTGGCAACCAAAATTTTGCATTCCATGAACCATCACCATACTTAAATCCATGTCTCCATGAGAGACTATAAGAAGTGTACTTTGTATATAGTTGCAGGAGCTAAATGACATATTAATACATTAGTAGCTGTATAATATAAATGGAATAGCTCAGGTAGAGCCATTATAAACATTTGTTTTTTCTTTTAATTGGACTATTGTCATATTTATAATGAGACCAATGTATTTGTGTAGTCCATGTAAACATAACCTCTAAAGTAAACAGTAGTTCCATGTATCTGATGATGTCTGCTTAGTTAAGTTGTTCATTTGGAGAAACTGAAAGCTTATTTATGCAAAAATGCTTTTGATTTCTTTTTTCTGAGAATTGAAGGGTTCCTAAAAGTGCACGTTATAAACTCATAATTGCAAGTAACATTTGTCCTTTATCGCGTAATTCTGACCTTTCTTTCATTTGACTTTACATCTTGCAATTAATAAATAATAACAATAATAATAATAAGGTAATTGTGCCATTTTTTCTTGCAATTTTAAGTTTATATCTCACAGTACTGACAAAGTGTGAATTGTGTTTTAAAAGTCACAATTACTTTTATTTATTCATTTTATTTTTCATTTATGTATATATCTATGTATGTATTCAATGGTGGAAATTCATTTCCATGGGAGAAAGATCCTTTGGAAATCTGAGGATAAAAGGTGTTTTGTACCATAAAAACAGCATTTTGTGTGGCAAACTGAATCTGCTGATGCCTGACATGCTTAAAAATAAAATATATCGAATACAACATTTTATATATACAGTGTAATATTTTATTTATTTTTTATGCAAAATATAAATAGTTCATTTTGTTAATTAAAACATGCTCCAAATGCCATTTACAATTATTTACACCAGGGCGCAAGTAGTATCTGCCTCATTTGTAGAATTTTGAATTGATCTTTCCCCACTAATTTTATTGACAAGCATGAACTGAATTGCAAGTAATTGCCCAAAGCATTTAAATGCTCAGATGCATGACCTGATTCTAAACAAACCTTAAATACTAACCTATACCTAGTGTACGTATCTATGGGCGAGATACTGCTATGAAATTTTTATGAATTAAAACAGAGTAGCAAGTATCAAGAGTCTGAACTCTGTATAAATATCACACCTTGAGATCCAGCTCTTATACGTTTGCTCCTGACCTTCCCACTGGACCTCTACAGAGAAAGAATACCAAATAATATGAGGAAATAGCTCCATTAAATGAACGGTCTCTTTGGCACAAGAGAAGTAAAGGTTTTAAGGCACATATAACTTAAGGTGGCTGGCTGGTATGTTCTTCTTCTTTGTGCTTTTTCTCAGTTTCCACCTTTGATGCAAAGCCTCTGTGAGTCATCCGTTGGCTAATTATTGGTCTCTCAACTGTTGCTGCTACACAAGTCAATGGCAAACTTGACTGAAACCATGTCCTTGCTCTGAGCACCAATCAAATACGCGAGCTCTGTCGTTCTTCTACTATGATCTGTGCCTTTTTTTTTTTTTTTTTTGGAGTGTTCCAGTTATAGCCATCCTTGGCTGTTGCCCTGGGAACACCGATGACAACATGTCAGTCTTTTTGCAGGCTGAAACCTGTGCCTAATTTGACATGAAACCAAAACTTGAAATTTTAACTCCCAGAATGTTGTGTGTTTGCACAAACTGCCTGGCAGAACAGAAGAACTTGTCCAGATTGCTGACATGGCTCATCTGCTTAAGTGCAAATTTGACAAATACCTGCAGAAGTGTCTGGTTTACCAGACTGCTTGTCTCAGTCAAACCAGTTGACTGCAAGCTAAAAAAAGAGACTCCAGCAGATCTGAAACCAGCAGTGACATTCTGCCCTGTCCGCTGGATATCATGTAGGTGTCTGAGAGATCTGTTCCAGGTAGTGCTATTATATGCCAAGAGTTTCTATTCACTTTCACCTGCTCGAAGATCACAGAACGAGGCTGTCGTGTGTTGGGTGGATCACATTTAAATAGCATTGATTTCTGTGACGTGCAGGCAGAATATAAGATGATGGACCATGATGTCTTCTAGAGCACCTATAGAGAGCGAGGAGAAAGAAAGAGAGAAAGTGATGAGTGTGTTCTCATCTCTGGAGGCCTGTCCATAGCTCTTCTATTAATCCAATACAATATATCTATTTAATACTGTGAGTCTAGGCCTGTCTGGCTGTTAGTCATTTTAATGCTTTAAGAGTGACAAGGCGGTGGATTTAACTCATAGAAAAAGGGCGCATGGACAGACAGAGATAGAAAGTAGCATGCACAAACAATGAATATATGCACAATATGCAATATACAAAAACAGCTGCTTGTTGATATGAACTTTGTCTGAACTTTAAAGCTGGGTTTGAGGTAATTTTGTCTAAAGTTAGTTAATTTATTTAGATTTCAAATCCTCAAATCTCATATTTTGAGTCAATACACAGGTTTTATCATTTTATATTTTGTTCAAGATGATTAAATAAGTATTCTGAAATAGAAAAAGCAAAATATCTGAACTGTGAGGGAGAATAGATTTGTTACAAAGCATATTTAAAGTGCTGTAGCTTCACACTGCTTAGAGTTGGTTTTGGTACAGCATGAGGAAAAAATACTAAACAAAGATACACATATATAAATTAAACAATGTTTTACTGACCATATTGCTTTTTCTTTTAATAATTATGAACCCACTTTATATTAAGTGGCCTTAACTACTATGTACTTACATTTTAATTAATAATTTAGAACAATGTACTTATTCTGTACATACATGTTTTTACATTGTACTTATATAAAAAAAACTACATGTAATTACATCTGTATTTAATTTTTGTAATTACATTTATAATTACACTGTTGACCCATACTTTACACCTTAACCCACCCTTAAACTTACCCATACCTCCAACCCTCTCCCTAACCTTACCCCATCCCACCTCAATAGCAGCAAAAGTGTTTTACAATACAATATGAACACAATAAGTACATTGTACTTATTTTTTTATGTAAGTACATAGTAGTTAAGGCCACCTAATATAAAGTGGGACCATAATTATAATTACAATTAAAACCTTCTTTAAATCTACCTCATAAAATAATAAGAAAGAATAGGCAAATCTTCCTATAGTTTAGAGCAGAAGCTGAGGTAGATTTTTACATTTTATTTAATATATCCCTCCCTTTACATTACTATAAGGTTATTAACAACAGAACAGAGCCAAAATTTAAATTGAATTACTATTTATGTTTAACTGTAACAATGTTAAGACATAGCTCTAAAATATAATGTATAGCTATGTAGTCTAATATTTCGCAAAATGCTCTTCTCTGGACTTTTAGACATTTCTCTGGTGAAAAGAAAAGCTGTGGACTGATGACTTGCCAGGCGCAAATGAAATACTAAGTTACATTTTGTTTACAAGCCGTTTTAATCATATATTTCCGCAAGTGAAACACAAATTGTGCGATTACACAAGGAACAAGATGTTAATTTATGTTTTTTTTCGTGGTGCTGAACTGAAGCGTTTACACAGTGAGCTGTCACGCCTCATCAAAGAGCCCCAAAAATTTCATTTTTTGTCTGAATTTCCTGAAAAAATTAATAAAATTATTTGGTAACCGTGCGTACCAAACCGAAAATTTCTGGTACGAATATGAGTACGGTCACACCCATAACTGTAGTTATTTTTATTTAACTTCAATGCATAACTCGAGTCATTAGCGACCAAGGACATCATTCACTACCCTTTCCCTCCCTCCTTCATTTTTTAAAGTTAGACACAATCTTTCTTAGTATTCCGTAGCTGATGATTTTACTAATAGGGAAGTTGTGGCCTTGTGGTTAGAGAGTTTGACTCCTAACCCTAGGGTTTTGGGTTCGAATCTCGGGCCGGCAATACCACCATTGGATGTGATTTTAATCCAATCGTAGGATTGTCTTGGATTGTGTTAATCAAAATCAACAGTCTGGCATCACTAATCTTTGATGGCAAGTTTTTTTAATCAATTAACATTTTGATGTTTTATTTATTTTTATTAAGACTCATTCATGAAATATGAGAAAAAACAAGTTTTTGTTTAAATCATTTGAAAAGCAGTTCTGACCTAAATTTTCAGATTCATGGAAGCGTTTGTATTTTCAAAATGCTTGCTTTTTTCATGAATGAGGGAGACTTTACTGATATATGTTGTAATGTTATTTTGAATGTGTTGTACAGGCACTGTTATTATCTATATATTAACTTTTAGATTACTTAAGATTAAATGGTTGAACTCCACACAATGATTTGTAAATAAAAAAGATGTATAGTAAGATTTTTGTATGTTATTATTGTTTTCTTTATTTGCAGAACTTATTGTGAAATGAGTCATGCAAGGGAAATGTAACTATATTGATATTTCACTCTCTGTTTACATTGTACACATCACATATGGGCTATCAATTACACTTCATTCAATTTGCACCAGATTAACCTCTGAATATCTTTTTTTTTTCTTTTTTTTACATTTTTTTTTTTATGTGCATGTTCTGCTATAATTGTACTATTCATTTTGTCTAATTTCTTCATAATATTTAACAACCATTATTTGTCTCTGTTATTTGTACATAGAGCATAAGATTATGGTCCAAAGTTAAATGTACATTTGTGAGATTATTGGAAATGTAACATGAATTTTAATCTTGCTGTTGTTTTTGTTTAGGACTGTGAATGTGACATACACCAGATTTCCATCGGATTCTAACTGTGTTGGCAAAAGACAACCAGGAATCTCTATTTGGATGGTTTTTACAGCTCAAGTACAACTTTAATTTTATTCTTCAACTTTGAGGCTTTCTTTTCATTGGACACAAATCTCTGAAACCAAAACTACAGTCACTAAAAATCTTCTGATGATGAAAGTCAAGGCTATTTGAGATTTAAAAAACTGTCATTTTGCTCACACTCATGTCATTCAAGCCCATAAGACTTTGGTTTGGTTTTTACTTTATGGTATTTTTCTACACAAATAAATTTTTAATGAAATATGAGCAGTTTCTGTCCTTTTGTTGACAGTCTAGGTAACCAAAACTTTAAATATATTAAAAAGGTCATTAAGGTGTCCTTAAAGGGATACTCCACCCTAATTGTTTTTTTTTTTTTTTTTTTTTTTTTTTTTTTTTGTCATTGATCAACCCATCAAAAGCTCATCTTCGGAACACAATTTAAGATATTTTGGATGAAAACCTGGAGGCTTGAGACTGTCCCATAGACTGTCCCACAGTAAATAACAGTGTCAAGGTCCATAAAAGGTATGAAAAGTCGTCGTCAGAATACTCCATCTGCCATCAGACGTGCAATCTGGGTTATATGAAGCGACGAGAACACTTTTTGTAAGTGAAGAAAACTAAAATAACTTTATTCAATAATTCCATTGTCAACGGTCTCCTCTGTGTCACTCCATATAGCACTGTGCTGCGTATGCTCTTCTGTGTCATCCGCACCACAATGGGTTTAAACTACTTCAGTGTAATAAAAATGGAAAGGTTGACATTCGACATGATGACATTCATTCATTCATTCGCAAATAAAATCCTATGATCTCCTTTCCTGCAGGACCCAAGATTAAATTATTTATTTATTTATTTATTTTCCTTTGCAGTCATTTTAGCAAGGTTTTACATACAGATTACAATGCTGTCAAAATAAGACCCTTTGTCGTGGTTAGTGTGCCAACATATAGCGCAACTAATCCACGAAACAGCTAAAAATTAGTACTGTCAAATCACAATTAATCGCATCCAAAATAAAAGTTTCTGTTCACAAATGCACGTATACTGTGTTCATTTATTATATATATATATATATATATATATATATATATATATATATGTATGTCAATACCATATATATATATGTATGTCAATACCATATATATATATACAAACATATTAAGTATATATTTTGAAAATATTTAAATTTGTATATATTTTTATTATTATATTTAAGATTCTATCTAAATATGTTTAATATATAAACAAAACATGTTTTTCTTAAATATATTCATGCATGTGTTTGTATTTATACACACATTATAAACTTAGTATACCTATATTATGTAAACAAAAACTTTTATTTTGGATGCAATTTTGACAGCACTGCTAAAAACACAATAGTATGTCACTTTGTTAACATTAAGTACCTATGCACATAGCTATAGACTGAACATGTAAAACATATCGTTTACACACACACACACACACGCACACACACACACACACACACACACACACACACACACACACACACACACACACACACACACACACATATATATATATATATATATATATATATATATATATATATATTATTGCTTTTCTTGGTATTGACATTTGCTTTACGTAAATCCAAATAATTTCTTTAATGTGAGCATGCAATCCATTTCTAAAGCAAACAAGATGTGAGACATGTTTTAATGAGCTGTATTCAGTATAGTATGTATAAACTTTGCACTAATATTCTTTCTTATTATGAAAGAGAAATATGGGCTCTGGAATAAGATAATGACTCTGCCCTTTTTTGAAAAGATTTTTTTGCCATACTAATAATGGTTTGATGTGGCAAGGTATCTACAGATCTATAGCTCTCTCTTTAAGCATAAGAAAAGAGGGGTCAAGAGAGATCCTGAGATTATGTCCCCGAAGACATGAAAGTAGGCATATACTGATGTATATGGTAGATCAGGTATGGATTGCTTTCAGCATAATCTGAATTTTACAACAAAACCTTTAGTTGTCTATGAGTACTATTTTTGAGGTCTGCTTTGGAGTTGGTTAGTTCAGTGGTTAGGATTGTTGTCTTGGAATTGGAGCACAATTTTAGACACAAAAACCTGATTGATGTGCATCAGATGCATTTGCAATTCTCTTATCGATCCAAAGGATGCTGTGGAGAATGTGATTTTTTCCGGGACGTGCGTGAACATTAAATTAACGGAAATAAAAGGTAATCATTAGGTAAATCTTTATATCCGTCTCTAATTGTGGGGCGTTTATGGCATCAGATAAATATCTTTATTACTTTTTCAACAACGTTTCTTTAATCACAACAGTTCATCAGAATACTAAATAGAAGCTAGTTCACTTGGGAAGGTAACCAAGGCAAAACTTGCACTTATAATTTAAGATCTGTGGCGGACAGTACACAGATAGTCAAATCATTAGCTATATTATTCATGACGTTACGTATATATTTTATTTTTTATTTTTTACTAAAAGTAACTCAATTCGCATACTACTATTAGTATATAATCATTACCACTTATAGGCAAACGTCATAATTGTCTCTCGGGCTATTAATATGCGAATTACTAGTGACAATGTGCTCAAGCTCTGAGTGAAATTCAATTTCTTTACGTCTGAAAGTTCAGTCAATGAGAGGAAACGCGACGAACAAAAGCGCAAAATTTTTTATTGCAGAAAGCATTGTTGGAAAATGTCTGGGTGAATATGAATGTTGTGGCACTGGAAAGAATCGTGTCTTTATGGTCTTTCTCTCCTCTGTAATCCCCCGAGCTCCTCCCCTCAGCGCGTGGAGAGCTTCATTTGATCAAATCCTTCAAGTTGGAGCGTTTCGCTGAATCGCACTTTCCCACAACATCTCAACTGTGGCTGCTTCACCGCGCTGCAACTTGTATGAGGACTTCTTTCCGTCAATAACTGACGCTAAACAGAGGAAAAGGACAGTGTACCGTGTTGTTATCCGCGATGGAGAGAGGAATCAGATATTGCCGGGTTAATGCTTTCTGCACCCTGCTTTTGGTTTTGTTCGCTTGGGTTCCGGTGACCAAAACAGTGATAACTTGCAGGTCATGTCACCTGCTGGATAAGTGGAGCGGTCGGGAATTATTGGTGAGGATGGACAGTGGTGTCGATTTTGGCAAAGTTGGTGATAAAAATGGAGACGGGTCAACGGCGCTGTTTAATTTGGCTGGTGCTGAAACTGGTCAACCCGACTGCGGCGCAACCGACAACTGCGAGCACGCTCACTTTGTGCGTAAAAGGAATACGGACCGTCTCCGCTCAGAGAAAATGCCACCCAATGATAAATGGAAGTCGATGCGCAGTAATGGCAAAGTTTATAACATCAAACGTCCAGGTTCACAAGGTTCAGCCCCTGGAGAGCCCCAACGCCGAGTGCGTAGAAGCACCCAAGGATCCGGCTCGCCCCCAAATGCGCGCTCGCTCCCGGCTTTTGGCAATAGCACCGGGCGGGCTGCGCGCAGAGTCCCCCGATCTGATCTGAGAGGGAACAGGGATGAGCGGAGAACGGCCACATCGCGACAGGAGGAGCTGAAACTTACCAGCTCTACCTTTGCGCTGACAGGAGATTCCGCTCACAACCAAGCCATGGTGCACTGGTCCGGCCAAAACAGCAGCGTAAGTGAACAAACAAAAAAACAAACAATCAATCAATCAAAAAAAAAAAAAAAAAAAAAAACACTTTAATTTGCTAAACCTGAACCCCCTGTTGAGAATTTTAGAGGCACTATTCCACATTCTGATCTAAATGAGTGTCCGAGCTTGCGTGCGTGCGCTTGCGTGAAGGCTGTGTGTGTGAGAGATTTGGGGCGCAGACAGAGACGAACAGATGTCCATTGTTGATATCCTAGTGATTGATTCATATGCGTTTCACGCCAGTTTTTTTATTTTTAAAACTGGCTTGGTCTTTGATTATCCCTGGCGAAATGAAGTACATTTTCCTGTGCAACACGTTTCCTACTTATGATTGTTGGTGATGTTGGCTCACCAGCTGCTACTCACGCTTTTGAATGTTAATGCTTTGGTATGCTTTGCGAGAGAGAGAGAGAGAGAGTAATGCTTTGGTATGCTTTGCGAGAGAGAGAGAGAGAGAAAAAGAGAGAGAGAGAGAGAGAGAGAATACACCCTTTACACTTGGCCAGAATGGTGTGCTTGCTGGTTTTAGAGGGATTTTGGTTGCGGGAGACCACCTGGTTGAGTGCCTAAATCAGCTTAACACCAGCTTGGCCAGTCTATGAGACCATCTCGAACCAGCTAAAACAGCATATCAGCTTAGGCTGGCTGGATGAGTTTTTTTTTTTTTTTTTTTTTTTTTGCAGCAGCGATATTTTTAGGTGATGCATACTGTAGGTCTTGTTTGTTACCTGAAACACTTTAGCAGAGATTTTGTGAGAATAACTTAATGAAACCCATTTCGTACAGAGCCACAATGAGTTGCAATTCCATTTTATACATATTGCACACTGATCTCTGGTGGATATTTAACCCATTTAATCTCAAATTATTATTATCAGATTTGTAAACTCGTGCATTTTATTCTTTTATGGCCCCATGAGATGTTATTAGTAAGACCCAACAGAAATTAGCAAACATACTTTAACACTATTATTTTAAATCAGCAGTTTTATGAGACTCAGTCGTTTACTGCTTTTTGTTTTCCGTCAGACTGTTTACTGTGCATGTTTACATGTCGTTTGAGCGTGAGGCAGGTTCTATTATTATTAATAATATACTGATACCTCAGGCCCTTTAGTACTAAATTTTAATAACAAATTTAATTGGCTCGAATAAAATTGGTTAATTGTTCTACAATGCATTGAACTTAATAATTCATTATAATATTAAGTTAACTTTCTTTCTTTCTTTCTTTCTTTCTTTGTGTATTGTGATAATTTACTAAGGACTACAGTATTTTGCAACTAGATACTAAAGTTTGTTTTCAAACTTTAAGTTGGCTTGAAAAAGCCTGGACAGAAAGTTAGAAAAATTTAGAAAGTTTGAAAAGCTTAAAAAGTTTAAAAAGATTTAAAAGTTTGAAAAGTTAATAAGTTTAAAAAAGAAAGTGATAAACATATTACTAGCATTATAAGCAAGTGACTACCATGTCGTTAGCATGATTAGCAAAATTGCTAGCATGTTTCTAACATGTGACTAGCATGTTGCTACCTTGATTTTAGCAGGATTAACATGATGCTAGCATGTTTATAGCATGATTAGCATGCGACTAGCATTTTTCTAGCATGTTTCTAGCATGATTAGCATGTGGCTAGTATGTTTCTAGCATGATTAGCATGTGGCTAGCTTATCACTAGCATTTTGCTAGCATGATTAGCATGTTGCTAGCATGTCTCTAGCATGACTAGCATGCGACTAGCAAGTTGCTAGCATGATTTTAGCATGATTAGCATGTTTCTAGCATGCGACTAGCATGTTGCTAGCATTATTTTAGCATGATTAGCATGTTGCTAACATGATTTTAGCATGATTAGCATGCGACTAGCATGTTACTAGCATGATTTTAGCATGATTAGCATGTTGCTAGCATGTCTCTAGCATGACTAGCATGCGACTAGCAAGTTGCTAGCATGATTAGCATGTTGCTAGCATGATTAGCATGTTGCTAGCATGATTAGCATTTTGCTAGCATGATTAGCATGTTTCTAGCATGCGACTAGCATGTTGCTAACATTATTTTAGCATGATTAGCATGTTGCTAGCATGATTTTAGCATGATTAGCATGCGACTAGCATGTTGCTAGCATGATTTTAGCATGATTAGCATTTTGCTAGCATGATTAGCATGTTGCTAGCATGTCTCTAGCATGTCTCTAGCATGACTAGCATGCGACTAGCATGTTGCTAGCATGATTTTTAGCATGATTAGCATGTTGCTAGCATGATTTTTAGCATGATTAGCATGTTGCTAGCATGATTTTAGCATGATTAGCATGCGACTAGCATGATTTTAGCATGATTAGCATGCAACTAGCATGTTGTTAGCATGATTTTAAGCATGATTAGCATGTTGCTAGCATATCTCTAGCATGACTAGCATTCAACTAGCAAGTTGCTAGCATGATTTTAGCATGATTAGCATGTTTCTAGCATGCGACTAGCATGTTGTTAAAATTATTTTTGCATGATTAGCATGTTGCTAGCATGATTTTAGCATGATTAGCATGCGACTAGCATGTTACTAGCATGATTAGCATGTTGCTAGCATGATTTTAGCATGATTAGCATGCGACTAGCATGTTGCTGGCATGATTTTAGCATGATTAGCATGTTGCTAGCATGATTTTAGCATGTTTCTACCATGCGACTAGCATGTTGCTAGCATTATTTTAGCATGATTAGCATGTTGCTAGCATGATTTTAGCATTATTAGCATGCGACTAGCATGTTGCTAGCATGATTTTAGCATGATTAGCATGTTGCTAGCATGATTTTAGCATGATTAGCATGTTGCTAGCATGTCTCTAGCATGACTAGCATGCGACTAGCATGTTGCTAGCATGATTTTTAGCATGATTAGCATGTTGCTAGCATGATTAGCATGTTGCTAGCATGATTAGCATGTTTCTAGCATGCGACGAGCATGTTGCTAGCATGATTTTAGCATTATTAGCATGCGACTAGCATGTTGCTAGCATGATTTTAGCATGATTAGCATGTTGCTAGCATGATTTTTAGCATGATTAGCATGTTGCTAGCATGATTTTAGCATGATTAGCATGCGACTAGCATGTTGCTAGCATGATTTTAGCATGATTAGCATGCGACTAGCATGTTGCTAGCATGATTTTAGCATGATTAGCATGTTGCTAGCATGATTTTAACATGATTAGCATGCGACTAGCATATTTTAGCATGATTAGCATGTTGCTAGCATGATTTTAGCATTATTAGCATGCGACTAGCATGTTGCTAGCATGATTTTAGCATGATTAGCATGTTGCTAGCATGATTTTAACATGATTAGCATGCGACTAGCATGTTGCTGGCATTATTTTAGCATTATTAGCATGTTGCTAGCATGATTTTAGCATGATTAACATGCGACTAGCATGTTGCTGGCATGATTTTAGCATGATTAGCATGTTGCTGGCATGATTTTAGCATGATTAGCATGTTGCTAGCATGATTTTAGCATGATTAGCATGCGACTAACATGTTGCTGGCATGATTTTAGCATGATTAGCATGTTGCTAGCATGACTTTAGCATGATTAGCATGCGACTAGCATGTTGCTAGCATGATTTTAGCATGATTAGCATGTTGCTAGCATGATTTTAGCATGATTAGCATGCGACTAGCATGTTGCTAGCATGATTTTAGCATGATTAGCATGTTGCTAGCATGATTTTAACATGATTAGCATGCGACTAGCATATTGCTACCATGATTTTAGCATGATTAGCATGTTGATAGCATGATTTTAGCATGATTAGCATGCGACTTTTAGCATGATTAGCATGCGACTAACATGTTGCTAGCATGATTTTAGCATGATTAGCATGTTGCTAGCATGATTTTAGCATGATTAGCATGCGACTAGCATGTTGCTAGCATGATTTTTAGCATGATTAGCATGTTGCTAGCATGTCTCTAGCATGTTTTTAGAATGATTAGTGTACAACTAGCATGTTGCTAGCATGATTAACATGTGACTAGCATGTGGCTAGCATGACTAGCAAGTGACTAGCATGTCATTAGCATGATTAACAAGTGACTAACATGTTTCTATGCTAATCCAGGTAAAACCAGTTGATTCAGTTAGAAACCAGCTAAGACCAGCGTGACAGTGGCCAAAACTACTTTAAAACCATGTTAAAAGCATGTTTCTGACATGATTATCAAGTTACTAACATGTTGTTAACATGTTTCTATGATAATCTAGCTAAAACCAGTTGATTCAGTAAAGAAAACCACCTAAAACCAGCTAAGACCAGCTAAAGCCAGCTTGACAGTGGCCAAAACCACTTTAAACCATGTTAGAAGTATGTTTCTAGTCTGATTATCAAGTTACTAACATGTTGTTAACATGTTTCTATGCTAATCCAGCTAAAACCAGTTGATTCATTAAAGAAAACCACCTAAAACCAGCTAAGACCAGCTAAAGCCAGCTTGACAGTGGCCAAAACCACTTTAAACCATGTTAGAAGTATGTTTCTAGTCTGATTAGCAAGTTACTAACATGTTATTAACATGTTTCTATGATAATCTAGTTAAAACCAGTTGATTCAGTAAAGAAAACCACCTAAAACCAGCTAAGACCAGCTAAGGCCAGTGTGACAGTGGCCAAAACCACTTTAAAACTTGTTAGAAGTATGTTTCTAGTCTGATTAGCAAGTAACTAGCATGTTGTTAGCATGTTTCTATGCGAATCTGGCCAAAACCAGCTAAAAACAGTGGATTCAGTAAAAACCAGCTAAAACCCAGCTAAGACCAACGTGAGAGTGGTCAAAACCACTTAAAAACCTGTTTGGGAGACTAGCCAAAACAACTGATCAGCTTAGGCTGGTTTTAGCTGTATTCTCAGTAGAGAGTTTTTAAGGTTTGCTATGGTAGTAGACAGCTTAAATATATTATAAGCCTTATTTTTCAAAAGTTTGTACCCCCTCAATGAAAGTTTATGGGATTTAAGGTGGTTTTGGTAGTCTGGTTTACGAAAACCATAAGCTGAATCAGTTAGAAAAGATATAGCAACCCGAGTCAGACCAGTCTGAAGGTCTGACCCGAGTTTGGTGGTTCTAGCTTGAAAGCTCTAGGAGGAGATAGTGTGTAAAATTTGGATCAGAAGAATAATAATAATAATAATAATAAGATTAAATAGTAGATCAGTAAGTTGGCTTTTTCAAGCCAACTTAATGAGCTATAATGAGCATTTCCCACAATTCTCCTGCGCAATCACAATATCTCATCAGAGAAACTACAATTCACATGTAATTTCTCATCCGCATTATATCCCCCCCCCCCCCCCCACCTCCCCCTCGCTTGTCAGAGCAGATGTTTTCTTGCCTTCAGGCAAAATCTGGGGGCATTTTCAGATTTAAACACTGTACTCACTAACACAACACATTTATTAGTGAGATGATTATGAGTGAAAACTTTCAGGATGGATATGGGGAAACGGTAACCTCAGGGGAATGAACTTCAGTGTGTCCCACCAGCAGAACACGATCATTTCAGCTCAGAGCTACTGCCATTATCATATCTGTTAATTGAATTTTCCTGAAGTTGTGTTGTATGAATCGCATATTCAGTAGCTTCAATATATATATATGGTCTTTTTCATTCTCAGTAGGTATACAGGGAAACTTAACAATGGGCAAAGTAAAAAGACGACTTTCATTAAGTATTCAGTGTCATTGCAGTATAAGGAATAATTGAGTATGCCCAAAGTTTTCTTCCTTAGGTACTTTATGAATAAATAAACAGCTGTAGTTTTTAATGATTTTTTTATTATGCAAATGGAAATGAGGATTAATGTTGGGTCTCTGTATATCACAGTACCCAGAGTTGATAATGCTTGTGTATGTGTGTAAAGTGGTGAGTGCTGGCATTTGTTACTGTATTGTTGATCTATATGAGCATGCAAATGTGTTTATGCACATTAATATTTAGTGGTGATTGCTTATAAGACTCTATATTACAAGTATACAGCTTATAACAACAGCATCTTTCATCATATATGTTTTTGAAAAACAGAGAAACAAGTAATATTATGTTAAAGCCATCTGATTATTCAATTGCTGGAGTGACTTCGCCTGAAGTAGTACCTGTCAGCCAGCAGAAGGAGAGAATCAAACATTATTTGTAGCCAATTAGTAAGAAGTTAGTCACCAAAAGTTCCCGAGAACCCTATAAGATATGCAACTAACACCAGTTGTCATCTGTAAGAGTCTCACGCTAATGCTGTTAACTCACTCAAATCTATTTCTGGCTTCTTTAGTGCAACACATGTAAGGGAAGGAGCAATATAACACTATGTTACAAACTGACTCCTGAAATGCAATTAATTGGACGGTAAAAACATATTGTGCAGTCAACACTATGTCTTTGATTCAAGCCTGAACAGCATGATGGTTTACTGGATGTGGACATTTTTATTTTTATTTGAACTTCCTGTGGTTTACTTCTCTAAGGGCTTATCTGATAGATGAAACATTATCTTCCCTCATGTTGTATTGAATAACTATTTGCAATTATTTTTATTTGCACAGTGCTTTTCACCATATATATTGTTCCAGTGAAGCTTTACAAAGAATAGTGCCTTGCAAACCTGCTTGATTAATGCTTTATTTCCGAACTGAGTGATACTGAGGTCGTATTATTTTTTGTTGAGTTATAAATCCTGTATGTGTGATTCTTTGAAAGGCACAAACTCACATCAGCACTAACGGGTTAATATTTGTATTTTGAAAATATTAGACTGAAATAGCCATTTTATATTTCAAATACAGAGTGCAAAAGAGAGAAATGGCAAAAAAATAAATAAATTAAATAAATTAAAAAATAAAATAAAAATAAAAACAAACCTTTCCTTCACTCAAACTCAATTGGGTTGTTCTGGGTCAAAATAACCCGATTGCTGGGTTTGTCCATATTTCACCCAGGGTTGTATGTAACCCAGCATTTTTTAGAGTGTGTGCACGGGTTTGTGGGTGGACAGCTGAAGGGCAAGCATTTTTTGTTTTTCTGATATGAACGTTAACTCTGCCATTAAGTATTTGGCAAGCAATGTAAATGAAGACAAATAACACTGAAAATGCCTTTGCTAGACAAAAACGAACAGCCACCACAAACATTTTACCCTTCGAGATAATTTCTCCTGTTGAAACAAATAACTCTCCAGTGTAACCGCATTCCAAGCATTCAATACCAGGTCTTTTTTTTTTTTTTTTCACTTGAAAAATGAATAGTGCCCTACTGGAAATGGCAAACTCATAGCAGTATGGCACAATGACTTATTGCTAGAGTTACAAACCGGTTGCGTTTCAAGCTAATAATTCAGTTAAAGTCAACATGAAAACAGAACTGGCAATATTTAATTTCTTTATACGTTTTTCATGTCATAATGTGAAGGATTTATCGATAAATTTAATTCCAAAGAAAAGATCTCATCATCAGCGTAAAATTAGTATAAATCTAGTTTTTTTTTGTTGTTGACCATAACTGTAAAATATCATAAATACACAATTATGTTTTTTTTTTTTTTCAAGATATTATAGTCAGTCAAATGATGATTTTAATAAAGCTCACAGAAATACTCTTACTGAAAGGGTTTGCACACCAAAAAGTATTCAGACACTCTTCAGACACGCCAAACATTTATATACACCTGTTGCATGACAATATCTGGCAGATTATTTCTTAGTCCATTCCTTCGGTCCTATTTGAGCTCTGTCTTTCTCTTGCACTCAAATCCAGTAATTAATCTGTGAATAATGGAAGTGTCAGCGGGGGATTCTGTATGGAGCAATCATGGCCATTAGAGTGCAGAATTTTATAAAGCAAGAGTAATCTGAAGATAATGAGATCAAATTAGATGCAGGTGTTGTCGTATTATTGTTTACTTCTTTTGAGATGCAGGATTTTCTTACTGATCATTCCCTCAATTTAGGTCCTGATCCAGCAAGCCTGCATTTTTATTTTCTCTCAAGTGTCACAGTGATGTTTATTGTTCTCAAAATGTCATGATAGAAAGACAAAATCACTACTGGCATATATACCCCTCTTGTAGGATTCATGTTTGACATTAAGGGCCAATTCAGAGCGCTGCTTCTCATGTTTACATTGATTGGCAAATGCATTTTTGTTGCTCTAAGGTAAACATCAAAGATAGAAACTTTAAATGAAAATGTTTTTCTTCAGTATTGATCTATTCAAACTACCTGTAAACATTGGGCTTTTTGTTAAAAAATATCTGGCCACAATAATATTATGTCTGTCAAAAATTTTGCATTATGATTCTTACAAGAATCTTTTTTTTTTTTTTTTTTTTTTTTTTTATTATTAATTGAAATCAGCATTTCGGGAAAAAAAAAAACTAGTATTTGTAGAAACAAAGATTTTTAGGAATACTAATCAAGAATACAGCTCTTTGTTTGCTTAGTATGATATAATAAAATGTTAATTCCTTTTAGTGATTAGGCTGTGATTTTAGAGTAAGTGTTTGTTGTTAGACTGTAACCTTGATTAATGCAATAAAAGGATCAAATCTTTTCAGTTGTTTCTCTATCATAGCGGATAGCCCTTTATAAATTCATATTGTTCAAGATTTGCTGGTGGCATTTTAACTTATGAAAGTATTAATGGTGGAACAAAGCACTGTTTCACAAAGGTCAAATGTAAAACAAAAATCCCAGGATTCTGTGAGATTACGAGTACAATATTATTATTGACTGCTCTGTTAGCTGGACAGTGCTTAGTGGTGATCTGCATTTAATGTTGAAAGTTGTGTGAATATCAGAGCATTAGCTTGTTGTTTGCCATGTATCCAATAATACACTTTAGGAAATGACAGAAGGTATTCAGTGAACTGGAAACCAGTTGAAGGACTGATGTAGTAGACTTTTACAGGCAGAAATGTGGTTTCCTACAGGGGGTGCCTAGTGGCTCAGAACACAGAACGCCAGGATGTTTTCTGGATCACTAGAAACATGTTCAAAAATAAAAATAAAATAAAAAATAAATATATATTAGAAAAGTAAGCAAGCATACAAAGTAATCTGTTTGGTAGCATGCATCAATGTGTCTTGCTATTTTGTCTTCTAACGGAGTGAAATGAATGAACGAATGAGTGAACGAACGAATGAATGAATGAATAATGAAACTCCAGGTCACATTTCAGACTTATGAAAGAAAGAAAAGAAAAGAAAAGAAAAGAAAAGAAAGAGACACTTTTAAGACTATTTTAAGACAGTTTCCCCCATTATTATTATTCTCATTAGATTATGTAATGTAGTATTTTTGTTTTGTAATGCAAAACAAATGCAGTACAACGAATATTGCCATGATGAATAAATATAATTTAAATAATATATTACTTGTTTTAATTTACAGTTTAAATTAGTAGTAATGAGAGTAATGTTCATGTTCTTCTCTCCCTCCCTCCCTCCCTCCCTCATTCCTTCTTTCTTTCTTTTCCTCCTAATTTTATTATTTTTTGTTAATATATGTTCTTAAAAGATTTTGTGAGGCGTCATACTGTGTTTAGTTCCCTTTCTGTCGGTCATTGTTCACATCACGTTGAACAGGATCAGTTGTGTTCACACAGGGACTTAGTGCTTTCACACTCAGGGGTTTGGACGGGACCCCAACTACACTGGCATATCATTTGCCTAGAGTTGTTAGTGGTGCGCCTTGCCTTAAACAGACTCAAAGGGCGCTTACGAGGCAAGCACGTGCTGGTCCGAATGGACAACCTGGCGACCATTGCATACATCAACCGACAAGGTGGTCTGCGCTCATGTCTGAGATCACTTCGTGCCATTCACATTCTGGGTCAGCTCAACCATACGTCCGATGAACTACACTTCCAGGAGAATGGAGAGTCCATCCCCAGACGGTCCGGCTGATTTGGAGACGTTTTGGAGCCCCTCAGGCAGAACTATTTGCATCTCCAGAGCCTTCTAACTGCCAGTTGTTTCACACCCTGACCGATGGAACCCTCAGCATGGATGCAGTGGTACACAGTTGGCCACAGGGCCTTCGTAGGTATGTGTTTCCCCCAGTGAGCGTTCTTGCCCAGTCACTGTACACGATCAGGGAGGATGAAATGCAGCTTCTGGTCATGGTGCCTTATTGGTGCCAGAAATAATGCTCCTCATGACAGCCCCTCCTTGGCAGATTTCTCTGAGGAAGGATCTGCTGACTCAGAGATGGGGCACCCTGTGGCACCCGCGCCAGACCTCTGTAAACTTCATGTCTGGTCTGTGGATGGGATGCAGAGGTTCTAGGTGACCTACCCCAGGAGACAGTGGAAACCGTCACTTCGGCGAGAGCACCATCTATGAGACACAATTACAATAAGACTCCCGTAAATGCCAGATCAGAGTCGTGCTTTTCTCTCTACAGCAAGGGTCTCCCTCCACCCTTTAAGTCTATGTCGCTGTGATTGCTGCTAACCATGACCCCATGGAAGGAAAGTCGGTAGGGAAGCATGACCTGGTCATTAGGTTCCTTAGGTAGGCAAGAAGGTTAAATCCTTGCTGCCCCCCTCTATACCTTCTTGGGACCTGTCTCTAGTGCTCAAAGCACTACAGCAGGGACAGTTTAAGCCTTTGCGGTCAGATGAGCTGAAGTTTGTATCAATGAAAACTCTGTTACTGCTTGTACTAGCTTCCATCAATAGGGTAGGGGACCTGCACGCATTCTTGCTCGACTTCATGAAAACCCATTAAAAATCTGAAAATGAAAAACTCATTAACTCGGTTCGTGCCTAGGGATTGGACCAGCTGACTCCTTGATTTCCAAGGTTCCTACTACCCCCTTAAGGTATCAGGTACTGAACCTGCAAGTGCTGCCCCTGGAGGAGGCAGACCCAGCCCTAGCTTTGCTTTGTCTTGTTTGGGTCTTGAGATAGTACGTAGACAGGACACGAAGCTTTAGGACATCTGCCTGCCTCTTTGTCTGTTACAGAGGCAGGCAGAATGGGAAGGCCATCTCTAAGCAGAGGATGTCCCACTGGATTGTGGATGCCATCACCCTGGCTTTTAGGCACAGGGTGTGGCATGCCCACTCACGTTGTGATCTCACTATACTAGAAGTATTGCATCCTCCTGGGCACTGGCTCGTGGGAACTCACTGACAGATATTAGCAGAGTTGTGGGCTGGGTGACCCCAACACGTTCGCTAGATTCTATTTCCTTCATGTGGAGCCGGTATCCTCCTGTGTCATCACCTCAAATGGGTACTGAGGCACTGAGGGGCCCATTTTAGTGTCCGCTTGCTAAAACACTCCAGAGTATCTGTACTGTAGACCCTGTTGAGCTCCTCCATCCCCTCAGCAGACAAACATGGCAGAACGTCCGGGTCTAGGCTCTCACTCAATGATTCCTTGAGAACCGGCAGAGGGCTGGGTTTCATATCTGGAGAGTAAAAAGATCCCACATGTGTAAAGTCCTATATATAGCCTCAGAGCCTGTGTTTCCGCAGCAGAATTCTGCCATTTCCAAGAGGGCTATAATCACCTCTAATCTCCCATATGCACCTTAACAGTTGTTCTTGTGTAAGTGCTTCTGAAACCTCCTTCAGGAACATTCCAGTCCCAAGTGGTATGGGTAAATTTTCCCAGTGTTATCCAATCTCATTGAGTGGGTAGTACTATGACAACAGTGATGGACTTCTTGTTGCGAGCCCCAGCCTACACCAAAAAGGGGCACAGGCAGCTCGCACAGGACACTGAAAGGGGAAGCATCAATGGCACTATGATCAGCGGCAGCTGGGTGGAATCATCGCATGCCTATGTCCAATGTTTAGTTTATACGCAAAGTAGATATGTCTCTCTAAGCGAGATCCCAATTCCTCTGTCACCAACGTGACGTCTCCATTCCCTCCTTCAGGGAACAATGGTTACATACGTAAACAAGTTCAGATATCAGACTTAATTTCTTGTCCAGCCCCATATTTCACATATAGTCAAGCTGCAATATATTTTTGATGTATTAACTTCAATTTCAGTTCAAGACAAGTGTAAGTCAGACCTGCTCTGTAGTCATGATCATATTTTGCTCCATGACTCATAAAGGCCAAGAAACACACACACACACACACACACACACACACACATACACACACACACACACACGCACACACAATTCTACCAGTCTTGAATGTCAAAAAATTAGAAATATGACTCATATGTGAGAAAATAATGTGTATTGTTGTTGTGTTTTGTACAAATGTCAGAAAATCTCTGGAAATTAGATAATCTTCTAATAAGGGTCAGTAATTAATGAAAATGTATATCTGTCACTGCTGTATTTCATGATAAAGAAGACAGCAAGCTAAAAGTAGGCTTTAAAAAGTGATCTTCTCAAAATGTTAATTAACACAGTGAGTGTTGACTTTACTCTGAGTGGAGACAGAATGACTGCAAGAGAAACATGTCCAACAGAATGAGAGATAAACAGGAGTGACATATTACTGTGTGGAGATAACACACAAAAGTCTTCTTCTCCCAGCATGCATTTTTTTCTTTGTGACGGGGATGAGCAGTACTTAAAACTAGTCAGGGGTTTCCATATCCCAGAATGCAGTGGGAAACACCCATCTCGGCCATAGACAGCCTGCTCAGTGGCACAAATTGAATTCCAAGCAATCTGTAGCCACAGGAACAGAAGTGAAAAAAGCCAAAGAAAACATTTTTTTTTTTCAGTAGAACAGAATCATGCTGAAAGATGAGATGACAGATTGCAATAATTGTACATGTTAGCCATTGCATGCTGGAGAAAGGCATGGCTAAACTTCACAAATCTACTGAGATTACAACATCTGAATAAAGCCATTATTGCTCTTGCCTCACACACTGCCAGTGATTATTACCTCTCTTCTCCTCTCGAGAGAAAAGCAATTTGGTGATATTGACATCTGTGTTGTGATTTACTTCAGACTAAATGGCAGTTAAGGGATTAATCCACGTAAATGTCTGGTAATAAACCATCTAGTATGAAGAATGTTATATAGAATAATTCTCAAGTAGAAAGCTTCGATCGAATGCTCCAAAAAGTGACACTGGGCAATTAACATTCATAAAATATATAGTTAATGCTTTCTCTATGTGAAATTGAACAGCAGAATATTTTCAGAAGAAAATGTGAGTGGAAGAAAACTTGGCATCACAATGCTTGGGTGTCCTGTGGGGTTGCCAGGTTGTTGAAAGGCATTTGGAGTGGTTTTTATTGCGTCATAATGCAGTTTCAAGATGTTGCATTCGGGTTGTTATGTAGTTGTTAACAAGTTCTTCATGTTTTTTTATGGGTTTTTATTAAGTTTTAGTGTGTTCTACGTGGTTTCAGGGTGGTTGTTAACAAACTTTAAAGTTTTTAACTGACATCCCCTGTTTTGAACATACATGTAAAAAGGCATTATGCAAACTTAACAAACTTAAATGGTACGAACTTATTAAGGTTGGTCTCTTTTTAAAGAAGAAAATAATTTAAATCAATTATTACTTAAGCATTTTAAGAAAAATATGTAAAAAAAAAGTTATAGAAGTTTGTCTGCTGTAAAGAAAATGTATTGTGCTATTTTATGTAAAATTAATATTTTGTAAAAAAAAAAAAAAAAAAAAATCAAAGCCATATGTCTAAATATGTTATGCTCCAAATTTGAAGTTGATATTACAAAAATGTTGGTTCCTGTGATATACCAAAAATAGCCACCAGGTGACACCCATCTCCATATAATTAAAAAAAAATAGATCTTCCTGTCAAAGATCTGTACATTTCGGTCACAATAATCACCAAATAAAAAAATCTGACAATTTCCAACAATAAGTATTTTGCCAAGATTATAAAATGTTTTGATTATAAAATACTGTAGTAAAGTTTGTGACTCCTGAAACTGCCCACTAGGGGGAGGAGCCTGCTAAGAGGGTTTCAAATACCATTTACATGGTTATGCAATCTCCATTTCAAAACTGTTTTCACAGGATGAGTGTTTATGCTTTTGAATGATATCTAATTTACAATGATTACTAAATATGTGGTGGGAAGAAAGTCAATAAAAAAGAGCACTGTGACAGTTAACAGGTTAAAATATCTGTTATATTATATTATTTTTATTGATTGTTTCTAAAATAAAGCAGTGCAAAGGGTTCTAAAAGAAAACTATATATTTGAAAGGACAAATATACTGATATACATTTGGGTGTGTGGAGGTATTACGGTGGGTTGGGGTGTGAGATACAGGCTAAGGGAATCAACATGGATCTCTGTGGAGAGCACAGAAAAGCCAAATCAATCTTACACATGTAATTGACATTCCCTCTGGATGCTATTAAACATGCAGCACCTCAATACCGGCTGCTGCCACGCTACAGCCCAAACTTGCTCACACCCTCCAAACTAGCTGACAACCAAAAACAACTGGGAAATGCTTAATGACATTGATGCAGAGGCCTAAATGGATTGAAAATGCAGCAGCCAGGCCCTATTTTTGAACTTGATTTGGCTTAGTGGACGTTTTTAATCGCCAGACGTAAGGAAGGAGAATCCTACTGCATTCAGAAAAAGACATCTGTTTCAGAGTGCTGATGTAAGTGGTAAAATGAACAAAATAGTGTCCAATTTCAAAGAGACAAGTGGTGCCTTGAATAACATCCAAATGTAAACTTAACCCTCTGGATTCTCTTAACCCAGGGTATTTTTGGGGCCTGGAGAAGTTTTGTCATGCCCTGACATTTGTGCTTTTTTCAGTTTCTTATAAATACCTTAATGGCTAAAGTCTAGTCTCAATGCAATCAGCACATACTGGGCTATAATAATATGTGTGCAGCATGTATGTACATGATTGTGTTTTTGAGAAAAAAAATGTTATGCATGGTTAGTGAAAAACTAAAAATGTTAAATCACTTGAATAAGGAAAGAAAACACATAAAGAACATTGGTTCCCGGGACTTTTGAGAACTTGTAGCCTAGAATTTTTCTTTCTAAATTATGTGAAAATCATCTTGTTTACTCACTTACAGAAAACAACATATTGATTTAAATTTTCTAAGACACTTTTTGTTGGTAAAAGTCATATGCGAGTAAGCGTCAACTATCATGAACATCATTGTGATTTACACCATATTCCCCATAGTCTCAAATAAAGAGACCATAGTGTTGTTTTATTCAAATGTTTAAATATATGGAATCTCATTTCTGTTACATAAGAAGAAGAAGAAGAAAAAGAAGAAGAAGAAATCTGTCTTTATGTAAATCATAATTATGACAAAAATCACAATCGTGAGATAATTCATAACTATGAGATAAAATAAATAAAAAAAGTCTGAAATAAATATGTGAATATTTTGATCAATGTTATAATTTACTTTTTTAATTTACACCTTTGCACATACTGTTTCTGGACTAAAAAAAAATAAATGAATCACCTAATTCAACTTAAAATAGTTCAGTTCCTGCCTTAAATATTTTAAGTATAATCAAGTTTAACAAAAGAAAGAAAGCCATTTGGAATGACAACAGTGTGAGTAAATAATGAGATAATTATTATTTTTTTTAAGCAGTGAACTATACCTTAAGCTATATTTTGGTTGAATAAAGTCACAGCTAAAGGCCTTTGTTAGCCACAATGAAGAGCACAATTCTGTATTCAAAATAAAGCATTCATGTCAGCTCAACAGAAGTAAAAAAAAAAAAAAAAAGCTAAATTAATATTCCCTGGAAAGCAACATCAAACAGCTGTCGTGGAAGAATGCAACAACCTCTGTGTGAAGGTATGGCATATCAAAGGCCGGTGTAAATTAATGTATTAAATAAGTAAGGTGTTTTTTTCTTCTTAACCTTCCTGTGAGTCCTTTGAAGAGGCCAGCAAAACAAAACATTTTAAAAAAGCAATGTGCAATTTGATTTACTGAGTAGCTGTTTGATACTTTCTCCAGCTTAACCCATTTTTTTTATTATTTTCTTTGAGGTTAAATGTGATTTGCATTCAGAAGCGGTGTAGTGCACCACCTTATGCAAGCTCAGATAAAAATAAAGAAAGAAATAAAGAAATACAAATATTGAGGTATGGTGTCTGCCAGTATTAGGCTAGGCCCATCTGTGTGAGACGTCTTTGAAAAGACATTTCGGAGATGGATGAAGACATCTGGAGGCACCTGCCACATCTGCCTATGTCTAAACATGTTTACCTCACTTTCCTCAAGCGTGCTAAAAGATTGCACTCCTCTTAGCCGTAGCTTTGATCAAGTGTTTCCATGTGTCACCTTTCTCATGGCCGTTAGGAGACATTAGCTCCTCCACTGGTCATTTATATTCAAAACAAAGACATTACCAATTTAAATGATTCCACATGGCTTAAGCACTCATAAACAGCCTCTTATAAACGGTTTAACAAATACATTACACATCCAGTTTTGACTAAAAGCGGTCATAATCAAAAAGAACTTCATAATTTTGTTAGTTATGTTATTTGTACTTATTTACTTGATATATATATATATATATATATATATATATATATATATATAAATATTCTAGACAGATGAAGCTTGATTATTTTGATCAGAGCTTCACAATTTTGAGGGGAAAAATTATTTCATTCTTTTTTCCAATAAAATGAGCAGTTAGCACTAGGGCTGGGTTTTGAAACAAATTTCATGATTTGATTCGATTCTCATTTACAAGCTTGTGATTTGATTAGATTCAACATTGATTATTTTGGATTTATACCAGGTACACATGCAAAATTTACTCAAGTTAAAAAAAAATCATATTAAAAGTAAAAAGCACACTGCTTATTGTGATATATTGGATGGGAGCTGCCCTTCAATGTTCCATACATTAAATGATTCAAAGGCTAGAATAATCAATATTGTTTCTTAAAAATGAGAATCAACTAAAATTGTGATGTTAACATTTTTTTACCCAGCGATAGTTACTACATTGTTTCTGTACTTTCGGGTGCAATATTTAGCCAAGAACTTTAATTATGAAACTAGATTATTTTGATCAGAGCTGCATAATTTTGAGGAAAAACTTTAGTCAAGGTTTTTGTAATAAACATTACCACTCAGATTTCTGTTACTGGTCTGCAAATTTTATACTATACAACAACAACAACAGCAACTATTCTTATTCTTATTCTTAAAAATAAGAATATTAAATATGAAACAAAATATAAAATGCTTTGCAATATTTCACTGTTAAAATAAGCATTCAATAATAATAACTGTAAAATTACAGCACAATACAAAACTAATATATATATATATATATATATATATATATATATATATATATATATATATATATATATATATATATAATTACAATAAATATTCCAAAGCATTTCATATCTTGTTTCATATTTTTTTTATTTACTTATACGTATTGAAACTAATAGTAATATTAGTAATAATAATTAATAGTAGTAGTAGTATTAGTACTAATATCTTTATAGTACATCTGTAAAATAACATTACTAATATGTACGAATGTCTTACTTTCTTCAGTTTCAAACTTGGAATGATAGAGCTGTTATTTTGGTAGAAAAAGTGCATTTATTTTGGTGGAAAACAGTGGTTTATATACACTTCTCATTACAGGTTTGGGAGGATGCTTGATGCATTTCCAGATGGCTATATCCCTATTTTGGTTTCATTTCAATTAACTATAACCCTAATTTTTATTAATAGTATTATTTCAACATGAGTATCTTTAATCGTATTTATGCAGCCTGTGTCTTATAAAACTAACAAGCCACTTGAGTCTGTGCACTACACAAATTTTACCACTATTAAATCGTTTTCTGCCAGTCCCACTTCATCTTGTGCTAAAGAACACACTTTACCCATGATGAAATCACTTTAGCGCACGACCCTTGGCTTATTGCTTTAATATATGCTAGGTACTTTATTCTCAAAGCTTAGCAGGTGATTTAAACGTAACAAGGTTTTTCATTTCACGTCTTCTCTGGCCTTGAAGAGTTTCTTCATGTTGTTGTGAAGGTATACATGTTTTCAGATTACCCCGAGGCACTGGTAAGTGATGATAGGCGTCTGATAATTGTATCCATCCCTCTTCTCCGTCATCCCCCTTTCCATCAGCTTTCATTTCCACTGTCTTAATGTTTTCGCAAATGAAACCAGGGGGCCGGGGAATAAAGATGGCACTGTCCGACCTGTTTTTTTTTCCTCCTTCCGTCGGTCTGTAATTTATATGTAAAGCAGCGTGGGAAGTGCAGGTGGAGAGATGATGAATTAGTTAAGCACAAAACCGCAACAGGCCGCAGATCATTAGTGATCAGACCATTCGGATTGGCAAAAGAGATCAGGATTAATTGATTTATCCACACGCCCCATGGGCCACTTCACTATGGGGGAAAGATGAGGTTGGAAACACTAAAAGATTGGGGGGTGGGGGGTTGGCGTCTCCATCGTGTTCGCTCACACTCTCGACAAGATAAGCAGAAAGAAACTCGGGCCGTGCGAGGTAAAAGCAAGCATCAGACACGGTCGATGCTGTGAGCTTTGTACCTTGGAGAAACTGAGAAGATCTGTGCTGAAGAAAACAGATGTATACTATTCACAAATTTACACAATGTGCCGTTTGTGCATTTTTTGTTAGCCTGACACAAGTAGGGGGAATAATAAAATATATTTTTGGTGGCTACCCTTCTGTGACCAGCTATGTCACATCCTTCCCTTTTAAGTCTCTTAGCGCTGCCAATCAAACAGACTAGTTTACTTGCTCCAATGCATTATTAATCGATTCATCCCATTCATCATTTATTGAACCAGGTGGTCTGCCTGATACTCCAATAATTTATTTTTTTAAGTTAAATAGGCATCACAGACATTCATTTGATAGGTGGAGAAGAGACTGGGGAATATATAGAGATCGGCTGGTGACTTGAAAGTCGTCCGAGCTGTAGAAATGAGCGCCGTCAGGATTCACACAGAGAGATGCAGGAATGAAAGAGCGACAGTCGATTTCTCAGGGTATTGCTCTTATGTTCAACCCCACAGATCCTTCTTTAATTCTCACCGCCTTGAGGACGCGCTCCAGCTCTGATTGTGTGTCCTTACATTTTAATTTCCCTTTAAACCTTCGACCAGTTGGAATGAAAGCCCTCAGTTCATGCTAATAGATGGAACATCACATTTTAGATTAAATGCATCACAGAGTTTTGAATATATATATATATAGTTTGGTTTAATAAGTCTTGCTCTTAACTGCATTCATTTGTATGAAACTTTCTTTATCTTTTTCAGTTGACCGTGAATCGAGCCTTATTAGCTGCACAAAATTCAGACTCAATAAAAAAAAAAGAAGAAGAGAGATTTCTTAAACTAATTTAATGAGCGACATTCCAGCTGGATTCCATTTACATGTCCATTGATTTTTGGTGTAGATGTTAAGCTATAAAAATTGACATATAAATATGCACTGTTTCAATTTCTGACAAAAGGACCACATCTTAAAACAGTACTGCGATTTCAAGTTCAGAGCAGCACCGGATTGCAAAAGTAATGACTTTCCAAACATTGTCAAGCTGAAAGAAGCGATGCATTATTGCTTTTCCGTGGTTTTTAATGTTGTTTTCTTAAGATCAAATCTTTCTTCTGGTCTCAACATAAAAAAAAAAGTTTGAGTGTTTCTTTAGATATTTCTATATAAAGAATATCGCTTGAGCTCTAGGGCAAAGTTAGACCAATGTATGGTCACATTATATTCATACATATTCTTGTGTATATTTCAGTAAATTATAAATAATGCAACATTGAATGTATTTATACACTGTGACTTTTTTTGTCAGAAGAAATTGTCAGAAATAATTTCTTGATGCAAAATATCTTAATGGTCCTTAATGGTGAACATACAGTGAGCACTGCACAAACTGTTGGGCCTGCTCACTAGAATTAGGCTTTTCTCAGCAAGATCATGAATTACAGACCTGCAGATATGAGTGTATGAGTCTATGCAAACCCAGCAACCTAACAAAAACATCATGCTGTTAACTAATGATGTAAACCCGTGCATTAATTATCACCTTACATGTGCTGTACAGCCATCAGTGTCCCAAACCTGCTTCTGAAACCGACCGCCTGTGCCCTCCACTACACCTTGGTTTGAGGCAAATGGGCAATACTTCCTCTTCCCCCGCTGGTTACCACGCTTCTATCTTCACACCCGTCTGGCTCATGCTCCTTGGACCCCGGCTGGCACATCCACGGGCAATCTGAGCCAGGGTTGGCAGGCACCTGCATCCTGCAAAGCCGTGCCAGTCCAGGTACCACTCTTCTCCAAGCAGATGGTACTGCAGCAAAACGGAATAGAGGAATATGAGCCCAGATGCAAACGGATGAACAAAGAGCATAAGGAAATATGCAGTGAAACATTTCAATGACAAAAATGTGCTGAAAGCAAGATACCGCGGAATAAAAACTGGAGCACTGCAGAGGAAGAAGGCAGATATTTAAAAAAATCAAAACAGAAAAGTGATTTTTTTTTTATATTGAGGTTAATTATTTACATTTTAAAGAAAAATTCACCCTACATTGAAAATTGAAAAATGTAATTTACTCCAGGTTTTCCCCCCAAACTTTCAGTGAAGGCCAGAAGCAAAACCTTTGAAACTTGGAGACTTTTGCTACCAGAAAACAAACAAACAATTAGGTCCATATATATTTGGACCACAATTGTAATTTTTTTTTAGCTGTTGACCAAAACATATTGAATTTACAGTTATAAAATGAATACGGGCTTAAAGTGAAAACTCTGACCTTTTTGGTAACCAATTTGGTATTCTCATCACAATTGGAGGAAAGGTTAAGGAATTACAGCTCTTTATGAACACCCTCCCCGACCCTTTTCAAGGGACCATAAGTAAGTAAGGACAGTTGATTCAAAAGCCATTTCATTGACTAATGTGGGCTTTTCCTTCATTATTTCTACATCAGTTAAGCAGGTAAAAGGTCTGGAGTTGATTCTAAGTGTGCCATTTGCATTTGGAAGCTGTTACTGTGAACCCACATCATGCAGTCAAATGAGCTGTCCATGCAGGTGGAACAGACAAATATTAGGCTTCAAAAATAAAACAAATCCATCCGAGAGATAACAGGGACGTTAGGAGTGGCCAAATCAATAGTTTGGTGAAGGCACTGGTGTGGTGAGCTCAGCAACCCAAAAAGGCCTGGACGGCCATGGAGACCACAGTTGTGGATGATCTGAGGTTCCTCTCCATGATAAAGAAAAACCCTTTCACAACATCCAGCCAAGAAAAAAACAAAACAAGAAAACTCTCCAGGAGGTAGGTTTGTCACTGTCAAAGTCTACAATCAAGAGAAGACTTTATGAGAACAAATACAGAGGGTTCACCACAAGGTGGCAAACCAGGCCAGATTAGACTTCTGGAAAAGCATTCTTTGGACTGATGACATAAAGATAAACCTGTACCAGGATGAAGGGAAGAAACACGTTTAAGGAAGGCTAGGAACAGCTGATAACCCCCCCCCCCCCCCCCTCCAAAAAAAATAAAAATAAATGATCATCTGTGAAACACGGTGGAGCAGTGTGATGGCATGAGCGCTTTTTCTTCCAGCAGCACTGGGTCACTGGTGTTTAGTGATGATATGACAGAAGACAGAAGCAGCCGGAACAATTCTGAAGTGTATAGGGATACACTCTCTGCCCAGATTCAGCCAAATGCACAAAATTTATTGGACAGCGCTTCATAGTACAAGTGGAAATTACCCAAAACATACTGCAAAAGCAAACCAGGGGTTTTTGAAGGTAAAAAAGTGGAATATTCTGCAATGGTCAGGTCAGTCTCCTGATCTCAACCTGAGTTTACATTTTTCTATCTATCTATCTATCTATCTATCTATCTATCTATCTATCTATCTATCTATCTCTCTCTCTCTCTCTCTCTCTCTCTCTCTCTCTCTCTATATATATATATATATATATATATATATATATATATATGAAACTCTAAAATGAAATTACATAAAATCTAATTATTCCAAATATTTATAACAACTATAATAGTATCTCACTGAGACAATTTATCTCTTTTTTGAGCTTGTATGGAAAAATCAGTGTAGTTTTTTTTTTTCTTTTTTTGGGGGGTTTGGGGGTGGATTATTCCTAGCAAATGTAGAGATTTAAGGTGATTTTTTTTTTCTTTTTTTTTTTTCTTGACAGCTTCAGTTATTTCTATTCCTATCAGGTCATCCTTTGTCTTATATTCCCACCATTAGAGTGTTTTGTAGGTGCAGTAAACATGTTTGAGTGTCAGGTCACTCTGAAGATCTTTCCTCATGAGATTTCCCACGTGTGAAATACTGCATTCACCCTCGGTTACATCAGACCCGTCCGTGAACCATACGACGCAATCAACAGGGCCCATTTCTGCTCGCCAGCCCTGCTGGTGTTAAAGTACATCATCGCAGACACTGCGCTTGATTGTTATAAATCAGGACATGAACAATCAAACTATAAAAAAAAAAGAGGAGGAGGAGGAAAGGGCTGAAAGTGTGGCTCAAAGGTAGCCAGTCCAGTCTCTTCAACATAATATACGTATTCCTGCAGGCTGCCTCTGAGGTCAAGGACATTTGAGCAGAACTGGCTGTGCAAGCACATCTATTCACTTTGCTCAGTGTGTGTTAGAACGCCTGCAGCTTCAACAGAGAGAGTGCTTTTCTACACTCTTTGTTGATTTCGGCCGTTGATATGAAAAAATGAAGGGCAAGTTTGACAAATTAAGAAGATTTTAATGCTATCTGTTGAACAGAAAGCCAGTGGAGAAAAAGAAAGAAAGCCTCACACAGGCTTACAGTGTGATCCGCTAATTCTGTAATGTTTGATAGACTGATATGATTGTTGCCTATTGTGGCAGAGAACAATTCTATCTCATTTATTATTCCAATAGGGCAGTGCTTCTCAATCTTTTTGCCTTTATGTATAATTTTATTTATCCTAAAACAAATCGACTCATACGTTTATTTAGCTGTATGTGTTTGGTTTACTTAAAAAAGAACTTATTGGAATCATTCATTTCGAAATTATTATACTTTGGATACATTTCTGGTTGGGAATCAATGTAATAGAGGTGAAAACATCTGTATTTTTTTTTCTTTTTCTTGCATCTGCCAGTAGGACTGATGTGTGTTTACTCCCTGTTTGTTTTAATCTCTGCTTTCTATTAATAAAGTTCAGTGGGGCTTCAAACATCAGAGGACTGTGCGTGTATTTTAAAGCGTAATGACTCACCCAGGTGTCCATGGAGACATGCGTGCGATGCCAGGAAACAGCACTTCACATCAGCTGGCGCACCTGGCCGTTGCTGATTTCCCCCTGATATTTCATGGAAACGCGCAAATAAGAAACTATGAAAAATATTTGCTTAGCATGTCAGCTCCTTGGTGTCGAGTCTACCCCATGCTTAACTGTCAGGGTTTGACTGAATCAGGTTAGAAAAGCAGTGTGGATGTGGATGAAAACACAACTGTCGGACGGGCATAGCGAGATGCTCAGACGGTGTTTCAAAAAGCAACATCTTACATAACCTCAGAAGGGAGTGTGGGAAGGGATGGTGGGGGCTTGTGGGTAAGCCAGACGCTTTGAACAAGTGTTGTGACGCTTGTGAGTATCATTTGAGGTTGCAAAGAAAATGTGCAGCATATATAGGATGAGAACAGCTTTTTAGTTTGAATATCCCAACGCTTGGAGAACATCAAGTTCGATTTTTGCAGTGGATGGAGTGTTACACGGATGTTTTCCAGTGGAAGATGTGCAAATGGTTTCAGGATTGCATTGAGATGTGTTGATTACGCGAAGCGATGAATTTGCGAATCAAAGCCAGCTATTGTGTAATTGTCAGTTTCAGTGCAAGTTCAATTTAAACTAAGATTATTTGAGTGGAACAGAAAGAGTGGAAAAAAGGTGCCACTTGTTTCATTTCGATGGCACTCACAATGTGTTGCATTGAAAAACTAGCACCAGTTTTTCACATTTGAGTTGGCTGGCAAAGAGAAAGCAAAACTTTGGATTAAACTAGACAGCGTACTTGGTCTAGTGTTGGTGGCTTGTGCACACGTCTCTCCTAGTAGAGGTTTAAGTGGTTCAATTAAGGCGTAATTGTTGGGGATGGGTTGTTAAGCACCTGCGAAGTATGTGTGAGCTCTCTTTGTGTAAAAAAATTTCAAGATAATGGCCCAAAAGCCTTACATACCCTTCTGTTTTCAATTAGATCGATTACTTTTGCCAAAGACATTAGCTTGAAACTCGTGGAGCCTAAAATATTTTCCTTTTGTTAATTAACAAATAAGGTTGCCCCCCCAGTAAAAGTACAAAAAAGAACTAATGACTTTTTTTTTCACTAAGCTAATTTCACCTCGATTTCGAATAATAATAAATTTGAATAGTAGTATAATTATTTATACATACAATTATGTATACGTGCATGTTAAATGATTAATAAATGAAAAAAAAATAATAGTAGTAGTAGAATTAATTATACATAAAATGATGTATATGTGCATGTTTTAATTAGTTATTTTATATAGGACAGGTAGCTTGGAGACTTGAGGGATTCTGGACAATAATATTTATTTATTCATGTATTTATTTGTTAGTTTTTTTTGTTTCAATTGTATTTTTGTGCGTGTTCCAATCATTAAACCAATATAATTTATTCATATGGAAACCAGGGCTAGTTATCACACTTTTACTCAATATTTCTATAATTCATTTATATATAAAAATTAAAAAAATATTATAAACAAATATCTTCAATTTATGACTACAAAATTGCTATCATGCCCATTTTTGTAATTCAGTAATATTTAGACAGCAGTTAAGTAATATTAAGAACAGTAAAACAATTAAGAAAATGCAGTTCATTAAGCCATTAAGCAAAAAACTTGCACATCCTAAAATATAAGCCATTCTTTTGATCAGCAGATATTTTAATGAATAAACTTAATAAAATACAACACTGAAAGTATGTGACAACTTGCCCCATCCTGACACTGATGGAAAATACCACAAAAGCATTTTGTATTTCAGACTCAAAACCTTAAAGCTGGGGAGATGACTGCTCCAATGTGGACATCTTACCCCAATCTCTCCTACAAAATAAAAGCATCCAAAATAACATGGTTTTTTGTTGGATATCGTTAAGTTATTTAATGTTGCTTTTGCATAGCTTTTATTATCAGGAATGGCTTGCAATGCACTATGGAGTTTAGGCATAGACACTAGATAGGGTCTAATAATCTTGAATTTTGCTAACAATCTCACTGAAAGTGAGAAGCAGCGCTGTGGGTGTTTTGCAGAGGAGATGTTTATTGACTAGTCAACATAAAGCCATCCGCTGAAAGCCCACGGCAGGGTGCAACAAGCCTAACAAAATGCTTCTTGACAAATCGCTCCGAGATTCTCGCCGCCTCAACCTCGCGTTGAACATACTCGAGTGCAACTTTCTGTAGACTTACTAACTCTGTTCCAGTTTAATGAAGATTTGTTTGAATATGCTGCGAGTGTTTTCTCAGGAGCAAAGCGGGATCGTTTCCCCTAGTAAGCCTCTAGTGTTCAATGAGCGTAAGTTTGTTTGAAGTTATCTATTTTTATCTGTGGGGAAGCTTGTGTTTATATGTGCATGGTATGCAAGTGTTGGCTTCCCACCTGGGACGGTTAAATATTGCTGGTTTGTGCAGATTTTACTTCTCTTTCTCTATCCTTTCCACACAAGTTATTAAATTTGCAGCGCTGCAGCTTCCACTTTAAAGCATCCGAGGCACATCAAGCGCGGCATGCTCCTTTAAGGTGCTCTTCCTCTATAGCCGCCCGCTGTCCTTTAAGACTTCCAGTGCCTGAGCTCACCGACTCTGTGACAGGCCCTTTAGAAAAAGGTATGATATTGCACCTAATGAGATTTCCGCGTGCTCTCCCCTTGCCCCCAGGCGTCTCCTGCTGCTGAGGAGGCTGTTTAGTTCAAATGGAGAGGCCTAGTACTGTATTCCACTGTCAAAAATTTCATTTGGGAAAAAAAGGTGAGGTGCAGAAAGACAGTGGGAAGATGCAGAGGGGAGGTTCCTCAACCTCTCAGCCAATTTTGTATCATGTTTGATCCTTGAGACTGGAGTGCTCGAGATTGATCTGAAGCAAATCAAAATTACAGAGCTGAAATTAAAAAAAAAGATTATAACTGCTGTGTATTGCACTCTTTTCTTTCTTGCATTAAATACATTAAAGTATGCATGCAAAATCAGTTGCTATCAGTTGATATTAGTTTATTATAATTGTGCATGATCACTTCTCCTCTCTTATATTTAAATGATCTTTAAACATCATACTGTAAGTTAATCTTTAACAGATAAATGTTAAGTCTCAGGTTGAATTTCCACTTGTCATATGCCTAGTATGATGTTCGAAATATTAAAATTAATTAATGGGATTTCAAAATGGCAAATTAAAGTTATTATTTATTTATTATTATTATTATTATTATTATTATTATTATTATTATTATATTACTATGTTGCAATACCAAAATTTTATTTATGGGATTAAAAAAGACTTATTCTAGTTTTCATATCCAGTATTTCATATTCAATATTCTTTTTTTATTTATTATTATTGTTGTTGTTGTTGTTCTTCTTCTTATTTAGATCATATATAATTTTATATCAACAATTAAGCAGTTGTAAAATGAAAATTTAAATCAAATGAAAATGAATATTTAAATCAAATTCATACTGAAATTTAAATTAAAATTCATATTTTTATGCTATGCAACAACAATACAGTAAAAACTGTAATGTTTTAAAATGGAATTCCAATTTTAAATAACTATTTTCTGTTTGAATGTATTTTAATATGTAATTTATTTCTTTGACGGTAAAACTGAGTTTTCAGCATCATTACTCCAGTCTTCTGTGTCATTTCTTATGATTATCATTGTTGTGGTGATTTCATTATTTTTATAATGACTCAATTAAAATTGTATTAATTTCTTTATACTACTCTACACACACTATGCATAATAGACTACAGTTATGTTGACTTTTAATAATGTATGTAACAAACTGTCTCCTCACATACATCAGCGTACTTTCAACACTCCATCTGCTTTGCATATGTTGCAGAGTAAATAATAATAATAAAAAAGTTTATGCTGTTGTTATCAATCAAAAGCAGCTTTGTAAGGAACTTCTGCTGAAATGTATCAGACTGAAACAAGCTGTGTTTTACTTCCTTAGGCGTTTTTGTTTTGCTGCTGATGCTTGCTGTTATTCACGGCATGAACTAGATCATAACTTCCTGAAGTCATCACAGTTGCAGAACCATATGCCTAATGAGATGAGCCACCAGTGTGACGTGTTTTCATACAGGGCTTTGCCACGTGATTACTCAAGTTCAGGCTTTGAGCACAACCCTGAAAATCTATCATTCATCTTTAATTGTCTTCATTCATAACATGCTACAATAAGAACATCGGCAATAGCAAGAGGTCATAGGGAGGATCGCTCAAGGCGTAAACTGGTGTTTGCTAATGAATTAAACGCAAGTCTTCTCGCATCCATCGAGGATTGAAGAATTCATTGCAAATATTATATTGTGAGCCAAAGTTGTATCATAGTAACTATCTGGAAACTGCAAACATTCAAATGTCATTTGAAAGCTCATTTGTAAAGAATAGTTCAATAACCACCATTATTTGTATCGTTTGCACTTAAAACATGCACTTACGCCAACACCAAAATGCTTGCTTCTTGTTGTCAAAAACAAAATAAATTCCCCAAAAGAGCTTTTAAACTAGTCGTATTTTAACAATACAGTACATTTCAAAACTGTTTTAATAACACAATGCAATTCCATTAGTTTGGTATATATATATTATGCATATGCAAATTGTTGCTCTAGTATTGGATAGATGAGGCATATTTCCTGCATCTAATATCCGAATGTGCCAAAATCTCACTTACATGTCAAGTTTGTCACCTCAGCACAAAAATAGCCTGAAACTGCACATCATTGTTTTTTTTTTTTTTTTTTTTTTTTTTTTCTCTCGATGCGCTGAAAGTTATTAAACATTTCTGAATCTAATAAAAGAAACAAATTATGGTTTTGGTAAGGCGGAGTTTCAGAAAATATTAATGCTCGACTTCACAGAGATAAATGAAAATAGCCCAAGACAAATGCAGTTAATGTCATTAAACTCAACGTGGGTCATTAAGGGCCTCTGTAGTTACAGTTTCTCCTGCAGTTTTTGCTGCTTCAGATGCACAAAGAACAGCATTACAGTGACGGGCATCAGAGCTGTATAGAGTATATATGGATATAGAGAAACTTGGTGCATTCATAAATCATCTGGTTCGAGGTCTAAGCACTTGTAACTGCCATTATGCAGCATGCAATGTCTGACTGTCATACAGTGATATTGGAGCAGAGGAGGGAACATGAGGGCTGGAAACATTTCCTTTTTGGTCAATTTATGAATGTTTTACATTACTTTGATAACCATAGCTGTAAAAAAAAAAAAAAAAAAAAAAAAAAAGTGCTGTAGAGATTAAGATGAATACGTGTGTGTGACTAATGTTTTACTTCTGGCAAACTAGACCATGTCCGTACCCAGGCACACAACTCAGATATACAGTGAATAACTTGTCAATTTATGAATGTTTACAGATGCTTTGGGCATCTTAGATGCTGGAATCATGAATCTCACAAAGGTTCCTGCAGTTACTGAGGATTTATGAAGTTGTGAAAAGGTTTTGATGCTTTCTATACAGTATGTTGATAATGTTTAGGCTCTGATCATTTTATTTATTATTATTGTTATTATTTTTTTTAATGGAATTATCACTTTTTTAATGGAATTCATCAAGGACACTTTAAATAGATGAAAAGTGACATTCATCAAAGAATCCTCAAACTAAAGTCTACATTTTTACAAAAAATATTATGCAAAACTGTTTTCAACATTGATGATAACTGCTATTTTAAATGGTAATAATTTAGAAGATTACAGTTTTTAAAGTATTTTTTTGATTAAATAAATGCAGCCTCAGTGAGCCTAAGCGACTTGCAAAAATATAACAGTAGTGTACATTATTGATCCTAAATCATTTGTTTCGCTTACAAATGGAATACAAACAAGATTGACTGAAACATGTTTTTCAAGAGTTAAAGAGATATATGAAGAAGCGTATTGTACAGTATGTGAGTAAACAGTGTGATAACGTTGGAATGTGTCATGAATAAATAATGAATACAAACAGGACATACACAAAACACCTTTGTGTGGACTGAATCCTGTAGGATTGGAATAGATGTGGGCTTCGTCTGTTTGTGATTGGCTGATAAAGGCAGAACGTTCTGCGAGTTTCTCTTCTGATGAGGACGAGCGAGCAACTTAATCAACTTTGGTGCTTCCGTTTGATTTCTTCTGTGTTTTTGCCTCACTCTGACTCATTCTTATACCATTTCCACGCTCTTTGGCATTGATACCCGTAATTCCCTTGTAACTTCAGTGATGTTTAGCATAGTCTATCACTATCAGCCTTTCCAAGTAAATGTACAGACAGTTTCTCTCCACAAACCTGTCATCAGATGTCTGTTTTATATTGTCAAAAATGATGATTAACCATGAAAACACAATAATTGTGTGACTGAATCATGGTAGGAGTTGGGATCCTGAGCACGATGATTTTCAGTATGAAATTTTAGGAAATACTGTTTTTAAATAAAAACAGAACTCTTTTTATGTGTTTTGGCCATTGATTTACATTACAATGGCATTTTGGGGGCCTGAAAACACAAACTTTGTGTTTTTGAAAACTATATAGTTATCTTCTCCATATACGCTATAAAAATACAAATTTGTGAAAACAGTGATGCCATGCACATACATATTACGTGCTCAGTCTACAGGCATGCGAAAGTTTCTTTACAAAGTGATATTGATGCATGATACTACAGCAATTTTAGTTTGTTTTGCAGATCCACGTTTGCGTGATTGCCTTTTATGGAACCTTTCGAACACAGACGACAAAGGGAAAACTTCTCAGTTTCTTGACATTTCAATACTTGTATACTTCATATTTCATATTTCAAGTCTTCTGACAAATTAAAAGCTTTTAATGAAAACACAACGCTTCTTATTCAAACCTATTATGTGTTTTCAGAAGACATGGAAAATTCTAGTGAATTTTTATGGTGCTTTGTTGTCATTTGTTGGAGCTGCAAGCCCTTTAATTGTAAGTACAGTCCTTCAAAACTTTTTCTGTTCCACGGAAATAAAGAAAGTTGTTGACTTTGACTATTTTTATAATGTCATTCTGTATTTGGCATGCTTTGTGTATCAATAAACTAAACTCACTTTTGTGCATCTGTTCTTTGCTCGTTTGCAGAGAAAATATCTTATTCAGTGCAAGTAATTCCAGAACAGTATACAATATTTTGCAGAATCACTACCATGCAATTAAACAGCAATAATTCTGAAATCCAGTTGGATGTGTATATGAAATGCAGAATCTTAATTACGAGATTAATGGCTTCTCTCAGTTCGAATGCAGCAAGCCTAGAGGAATATTCAGTGATGTAGCCAGACCAGAGCTTGTTCTCTGCTTTAAAGTGAAAATTGCAGTTGAAATGGATTAATTTGTCACTTGTGCTTGTGCTTGCAAGTAAATATGTCCATTTAGGCAGCTATTAAGAAAAATTATAAAACAAAAGTATCATGGAACTGACATCAGTGACTTTTAAGCCTATAAAGCTTGACATAATGAATGAAATATAGCTTGATTTATATATATATATATATATATATATATATATATATATATATATATATATATATATATATATATATATATATATATATATATATATATTTATATGTTGTGTGATATTTGCAATTCAATACAATGATAATTGAGAGGTTATAAAAAAGTTTACTTTATTATTTATGTCAAAATGTAAAAAAATTGTGTTATAAAATCATATATGATATAGTAGGCTTTATAAGACTGAGCTAAATGAATGGTTAAAACTGAATTTTTTCCCTCAAACCTATAGCTTTATTAATTTAACTCACATAACTTATATTTTACGTCTTCTGAAGTCATACAACATAAAGGTTTAAACACACACACACACACACACACACACACACACAAACAAAGTTTCTTATATGAGTGTATCTGTATGGTTTCAGAAGATTTAAAAGGCATGGAGAACATTTATTGTAGTTTTATAATGTTTTTTTTTTTTTTTTTTTTTGCAGCCCCAGTGCCATTTCATTGCAAGTACAATTAGTTTATTAGTTTGCCTAAAATGACTTTAGCATTTGCTAGACTTGAAATACATGGCTACATTGTAATATGCTTTATATTGCCATTTCATACTGGTGTGACATGTTTTTGAAGCATATTAGTGTAGCTGATATGTGCAACAGTAAAAAGTCATTTTAGTCTTTCTGAAATTCTCAACATTTCATTGATTGCAGAAAAGTGAGAACAAAAATGTGGAAATTCCAGGGCTCAAACTATAGTTTATATACCATTTTTCCTAACCCTGCCAATCTGTGAATGTCAGAAAATGAGCCCCCAGGCAAACACAGCACCATAAAAGTGCCAATCTTCAATAGAAACTTAAGTTTAAGAACCTGAACAGAATGGAAACAGTCGACCAAAAAAAATCATTCATATCAGTCTCCCCAAGAGCACATTATTCAGTGCAGATGAATATATCATGGAAAGCCTTTCTTTGAACACACCGAATGCCATGCTGTGATGGTGTTCCACAGACGTGTCAGAGAGCCCCGATGTTGGTTTTGATGAGATTTCAGTCCCTCCATCAAAAGATGAGCAGATTAGGAAGTGAAAAGGACCTGTGGTTCCTGAATAATTATTGGGAATTATACAATGTCATGCGGCAATCTGGGCTGAAAGGGCTTAGAACTGGAATGTTTGCCTTGTCTTCTCTGTTAGCGTAGAAATGGATGCCATCTGATAGAATTTTTATTCAAACAGATTAAGAATCAGTTGAAGAGAGGTATTGTGAGCAAGACAAGTGATGAATGCATTTTGCTGATCCGTGTATTGTCTGAAGAATAAATCGGAGAAATAAACTTTGCAGGATTTCCTTTATCTATCTATCTATCTATCTATCTATCTATCTATCTATCTATCTATCTATCTATCTATCTATCTATCTATCTATCTATCTATCTATCTATCTATCTATCTATCTATCTATCTATCCATCCATCCATCCATCCATCCATCCATCCATCCATCCATCCAATCTATTCTCACAGCAAAACCTTAGAAAAACTTGCCAATAGAATCAGAAAAAATAAAATAATAATAATAATAATAATAATAATAATAATAATAATAATAATAATAATAACCTCTAGAGTGTCAGGTCTTACGCAATTTTGCTTTTGAAATGAATATTTCTTCTTTACGGTTGTTTTGGCTTGTTTTCTTTTTGTTTTTTATTATTATTCAGGAAACACATTTAGAGTACTGATTAAATTAAAACTTGATTTAAAAAAGATCCGTTAACAGAAGAAGAAGAGAACTTAACTCTTCTCAAAATCATATTACTGCCAATTCATGCTTTATAATTGAGTGAACGAAACTTTCCCTTTGTTGACTGAAAATATTATTTTTCAAAGGCTTCTATAAAATGCTATTTTTAGTGAGATCACCTGCTAAATTATGAGCAAAGGTGTCATAATTGATTTTTGCAGAAACCTCTGTTTCTTTGTGTGGATTATATAACATCTCAAGTTTTTTTTTTTTTTTTTTTATATATATACTGTGTCACCATTTTTGTCTAATCTAGGTAAAAACATGTTTTCTCATTCTTCCTTTTCTTTCCTCCATGTGAACTATACATTTCATAATATATCATGCTGTGGGATACAAGAGAATAGTTAATCCAAAAATAAAATTCTGTAAGTAATGATAAGATTTTTTTTTTTTTTTTGGTTAATCAATTTCTTATGCATCATCATGGCTGAACAAAACTTTTTCAATTTCACAGACTGTTTTCAACTCAACTTTTTTTTGACTGATTGCACCTTCTAGTTTCACAAAGTCCCTGTTCTTGCTCTGAGCCAACTAAATTAGACCCTAAATAACACCACTATTCTTAAAACTGTCCATCCAGAGCCCTTGAGAACCCGCACTGAAAGACAGAGCTAAATTTGCCATCTCCAAAATGGTAGACAAGGGTGGGCTCTTAGGAACATACCTCGAATGATTTATGAGCGTTTGTTGTAAATTCATATTCAGTTAGCCAGTTTGAGACCATTCTTTCCTAAGGCTGAAACCTGCTGTCACTGAATGCCTTATCTTTCCCTCTGCAGCTCACAGAGAGAGTGGAGGAACACTTCAGTTGTGTTTCAATGCAGTTTTCACTGCTCCTTCATACCAAACACGCCACAACTGTAGGTCACTTTAATTAACAAAGCTTTATTCTTATTGGTCATAAAACACTTGAGTCAGAATAGGAGTCTTGATGACATACTTGTGAAAATGTAAGTGACCATATTTATGACAATTGCCTAGTGGTTAGAGAGTTTTACTCCTAACCCTAGGGTTGTGGGTTTGAATCTCGGGCTGGCAATACCACGTATTAGGTGCCCTTGAGCAAGGCATTGAACCCCCAACTGCTCCACAGGTGTGGCAGCATAAATGGCTGCTCACTGCTATAGGTGTGTGTGTGTGTGTTCGTTGCTCTGTGTGTGTGATGGGTTAAATGCAGAGCATGGATTCTGAGTATGGGTCACCATACTTGGCTGAATGTCACGCTACTTGAATGGTTTAAATAAGTAAAATATTGCATACACATCCTCAGTTTTATGAGTTGCTACCCACAAGGTTTTTTTTTTTTTTTGACAAATTTCTGTGAATTAAAATTTGTATATATTTAACATAAAATGTGGGTTTAAGTAAGATTTTAACAGAAGTATCTTATGCTCACAAAGTCTGCATTCATTTAGCTAAAAATACAGTAATAGTAATAAGAATATTATTAACATTTAAAGTATTTATGAATTCCTCTTAGATTTTTGTGTGTTACATAGATAATTGTATGTTGCGTTTTTTTATGCGATTGAAAACTGAGTCAAAGGCCAACAACTAGTTTATGATTCTGTAGATTTTATTTGTGGTTCTGGTGTTTGAGTGTCAGGTTTCATAAATATTGTAACAAGTAAAGATTTTTTTTATTTAAAAGCAGTTAAAAGCAAAAATAATTATAATATTTTCAAAAGTAGCAAAAAAAAAATATTGGTGTGTGTGTGTGTGTCAATATAATATCTAAATAACACCAAATATTATTTATTTTAGCAAAACTTCTAACTACCCTATGAAGTCAGAAACCCCTGCTGAATCTTTAACGCAGAATATGATTTAACAGTATTAAATGCTTTGATTATGCACATTTTACCAGATTTGTGAATTTAATATATTTAATATAATTTTCAAATATCAATTCAGTAAATTACTTTGTTATATGTAAACCCCTTTCTCCCAGGTCCCCAATGCCACAGGTTTACCTGCACAGCACCTACTCGCTTGCGTCCGTTAAACTCACCCCCCCAAACCTCACCCCAGCTGGGTCACGGCACCAACGTAACCTCTTTCTCCTGGGTCCTCACCACCATACCTTGTTCTTGTTCCCAGTGGGTCTCTGGCATAGGAGGCGGTTACACTAACAAGGAGGCTACATGACTGAAACCACTAGCGCATCTCTTGAGATCAGGGGAGTGAGGTTTAACTGCACAGTATCTACTTGCCTGCCTCTGATAAACTCAACCACCCTAAACCTCACTCCCATTTGGGTCACAACACCGATGTAACCCCTCTCTCCTTCTTCTTGTTCCGAGTGGGTCTCGAACCCGGGTCTCCGGCATGACACACTAACAGGGAGGCTAAATGATTGCAACAACTAGTTGCTAATGTGTCGGTTCAGATCAGGGGAGTAAGGTTTAACTGCACAGCACCTACTCGCTGGCCTCCGTTACATAAATACTTTTTGATATAGCCTAATTGAGTTGTTGATTATTGATATTTCTAGTGTAATCGCATTATTCACTCACCCTCTCATGTCTCCATTACATTACAATGACTTCAGGGCTTCTGACCGCAACAATATTTGTTGCCCAAAACACCCTTGCAACAAGGAGAAGCAGCCAAAAGAAGGGAATGGAGAAGTTGACATTAAACTCATTAAAGTTTGTATTATCCAGTGTTTAGTGCTCCGATTACAGCAAACAGAGCCATCTGCTTAGGGGACAGGCCTTCCCCCCACAGCCCTGTATAATTCACCAAATAAAGTTTGTCTCTCCATCCAGAAATCAAAGGTCCCACAGGGAGCGCTTGCAGCTTCTGCCGAGGAGTTGGAAATTGCGAGCAGGTGTACCTCCAGCAAGCCCGTTTGCCTTACTGACGCTGTATGCAGATTAGTGTTTCATCCTCGCATTCATTAATGACTCTCTCTATTAATCAATTCCACTCATTTGGATGAGGCCTGCTATGGAATGGAACTGGGCCATTGGTGCTCATTAGGAGATAACAGCAGTTTTCTCTCTTGATCTTGAATAGTTTTTTGGGGACACGTTACTTATTAACAGTTTTAACTGATGTCACAATGGGGTTTTAGCTCAGTTTGATACAACATGACATACAGTAACTTCATTAACTCTTAACTGACAATTGACATTAGTGCTCCAAAGTAGCTCCAGTTGACAACTGTCTACATATATGGCTGGCTTTAATATAAGTAGAATGTTTGGGGAAGTTGTGGCCTAATGGTTAGTGATTCAGACTTCAGACTTTTTCCACCCTCAATACCATGATTGAGGTGCCCTTGAGCAAGGCACCGAACACCAGCTGCTCCCTTGGTGCTGCAGCATAAATGGCTGCCCACTGCTCCAGGTGTGTGTTCACTGCTGTGTGTGTGCGCTTAGGATGGGTTAAATGCAGAGCATGAATTCTGAGTATGGGTCACGTCACTTTCACTTTTTATTTCTCTTTGAAAAGTTGCAGCATTTAGCTTGTATGTGTACAAAACTCAAAATATAAAACACCCAAAACATTGCTATGACATATACTATATGTACTGTATCCGTGTGAGTCAAAACCTGCAAATATTTATTTCTCTAAAAGTGTAGTGCACTTTGTTTTCAACCATATTTTCCATTATTTTTTGGTCCGTGCTACTGTTTGACAATAAAACTTTTGCTTATCACAAGCAAGTCATTTACTTAAAGTAACCCCTGTTTAACTTCAGAGCAGTCTTGGTCTTATATTTTGTTTTTTGCATCTAAAAAATGTAAATGTTGCAAACTTATAAAAGCGTTTTACAATGATGGCAATTTGGTTGTCACACGCTAGAAAGACTTTAATGCAGGAGCTTATGAGGCAAATTAGTTCCTCACGAGGAAAAGACTCAAGTGTGAATCTTTTGTCTCAAATGGGGGAACTGGTCTTATGTTTTGAATATTGCAAATTAACAGCTAGTTACTATGCAACCATACAGTACATATCATGTGTAATTAAATTAATGAAATTAAAATGTATGTATTTATGTATTTAGCAGACGCTTTTATCCAAAGCGACTTACAGTGCATTCAGGCTATCAATTTTTACATATCGTGTAATGACAACAAATTAATATATAGTGTTTTATTTATATATTTCTGGCTATCATCATATGGATTAATTGTTACAACCTCTATGGCCTGCATTCATTATTTTGGACATAACAGTCTACAACTACTCTTGGTCCCACTGGGATTTGGGATATTATAGGTACAACATTGTGGCAATGATTTGAGAAGACAGATCCTCTGTCATAACTTGCTAACAACCAGTTGACATTAATGAGCTTCCTCTATGTACAGCACACTAAAGCAGATTTGTTCCCGTTAATTGGCAGAGCTGCGATTATGCTTCAAAGTCACATCCAAACATTTAGAGTAATGGGGTAACAAATGTGCCTTATCAAAATTGTCAGATGTGATCAAGATAAATGACTTTTGGCGTAAACTTTTTTTGGATTGTTTTACTGTCTCAAGCTGAGCAAAACTATCAATAGCTGTGCAGAGGCGTTTTTCTTTTATTTTCTTTTAATTTATTTTCATTTTTAAATCCACGGCTTACCACAGTAAACAGCATAATTAACCTGCTGCCATATTTACCCAGTACGTATTTCAACACATGTTCTGTTAATTAAGGAACAGCAGTGTGAAACAAAAATAAGGGCCTTTGGTTACACTTTATTTTGATACTCCACTAAAGACATTCTGCTGACTGTAAGTTACTTTGTAACTACACAGTATATGTCAGATAACTCTTATTCATTTGCAGCTACATGCCAACTAAGAGTATCAGTAGACTGTAAGGTTAGGGTTAGGTTTAGTAGAATAAGTTGAAGTATATGAAAATTTATCAGATGCATGTCTGTTGGATGACCATCAAAATAAAATGTCTGCAGATATTAAGCAGAGAATCTACTAATATACTATTGACTAGCTGACATGTAGGTGTAAAGTTACTTCTAGTTATAGTAGAAGGTCTAAAGTGGACTAACAACATAAAATGTTGGGGAATTTTTGAGGGGACTTACAATTAGTTTACAAATCTGCCATTAATTATATCCATACAGATATATGTTTTTTTTAGCTCACCAGTATTTTAAAATTCTCTCACAAAGCTATATAATGACTTTTGAAGACTCATGTGGACTACTTTTTCGACAACCCCAGAGACATTTATAGAAAATGAGCACCCTAGACATTCTACAAAATTTCTTCATTTGTCTTCCAACAAAGAATGGAAGACAAACAGATTTTGGAACAATGTCAGAGTGAGTAAATAATGACAGAATTTTCACCGGCAAAACACATTTTTATTTAATTTCATTTCATTTAATATAATTTCAGCTACCATTTTAAATCATTGCCGACATTCAGATCATGAATGATTGGTCTTTTCCAAATGCTTTTCGGTGCTATGCCTTTGTACGTTACATCTGTATTTGTCTGATATGTTTAATTATTTATTTCCATTAATAGCACATTTTTGTCTTCCACTTTACTCTGTTATTGTCCTTTTCTATTTTCATCTACTTCTTATTAGAATTACTTCATGCAGAGCTGAGCAAGCTTTGATGTTAGAATAAGAAAATGAAAGAAAAGAAAAAAGAAAATCAATATACTATATGCACAGCCATTCAAGAATACTACCAAGATCATTGAATGACATGAGCCTTGGTAAGACGTACAAATGCTAATTGTGTTACTCCCTTGACCTGTTCCTGAAAGAGCATTCTTTCCACCCATTGTGTCACCCTCAAAAAGGGTTCTTGGATAGAACAACGCTTTTCCACGCATATCATAGCTTCCAAACATAATGGCCTCAATGTCATGGGCAGGTTTGAAGCCGCTCTTTGTTCAGACTCAGATGGAACAGACAGAGATATAGGAGATTTGCATTAAGCTGCTTGTCTAAGATGAGAAATGTGGAGTAGAATTATTCAGCAAGAGGCTTTAGTTGGATGAATTACAGTGGCTGTGTACGTTGTCCGGAAGTCAGATTCGGCATGAAGATCAGATTCCTCCGAATCTCAAAGTCTTTTTGATTGGTACGGCAGGTGTTGTTTTTTATTTGTTGTTTTGGCTTAAGCTCTGCTGAATGCGAGCATCTATTTGGAATCAAATCAGGCCTTGGTGTTTTCGGAAACAAATGCATAAAATTTCTGTTTAATATATATATATAGCCAATATTTCTCATTTTTATTTATTTCAACTTGATTTACTAAAATAACCAAATAATTAACTAAACAATAACTAAATAAAAATGTATGTCAGCATAGATAGATAGATAGATAGATAGATAGATAGATAGATAGATAGATAGATAGATAGATAGATAGATAGATAGATAGATTTATGGATGGTAAATTTTCTCATAAAGTAAATTTCTCTATGTACATCCTCTTTAAATCTAGTCTCAAAACACAATATCATTGCAAAGCAAGTGCTTCTGGCTGTACCAATATTAAAAATACTACCACTAGAAACAAAAACTCTACATTATTTCCTCTGGCAGTTTCAGAATCAGATGAAGTGAAATTAAACTCTCCATATGAAGCACGGGCAGCAAACTTCAGTAAGTGCTGCAATGGGAAGAGAGAGAAGTTTGTGTACGGAGTGAAACGAGGAGCTTGTGAGGTGAGGATGGAGAAGCTTGTTGTGTATTATAGATACAAAGAAAGCTGCAGGCTCCATGAGGCCTGCGAGGCGGGGATGTTGGCAGTGATTCATGATCATTCAGAGCTGCCTATGATTGATTCTGTGCATGGGATTGACTAAATTGCTACAATTTGTTTAGATCCTCGGTGGAGGATATCTCAGCATTAATAAAACATTATCAATCATTAGTATGGAGACTGGAGAGATTGTGTGAGACTTAGTGCAAATTAGTCTCTGTCTCAGATATCTGACATACACTTCTGCTCAGAACTAGACTTCATCTTGGAGGTTTTAAAGCTACGTTTTAGATACTTCAAATGCAATGCAGTGGCATAGCATTTGTGATCAAGAACATAGATTATCAGTCTTGATTACATGTTTATTATTGTTTATTCATGTTTCCATGTTTATTATTATTATTATTATTATTATTATTATTGGTAAAATAAACCATACCATTCCATTTAACCAAAGAACTTTCCTAATTTTGTATTTTTTTTTTCACTAAAAAATATCTAAACATAATTAAAACATCGTAATATATATATATATATATATATATATATATATATATATATATATATATATATATATATATATATATATATATATAATTAAAACATTTTCAGCACAAAACCATAGTGAGTTGTATGCCTCATCAACATCAAAAACAACAACAACAAAACACACCTAAAAACAATTAATATAATTAAAATATTAAAAATAACATTAAAAAAATGTATTTCAGCTAGTTATTTTAAACATATTTCAGTTTTGAGGCTGTTTGTATACTTCACACTAGTATACTGAATAAATAAATAAATAAATAAATAAATAAATAATATAATTTTACTGTAATGCATAAAAACTGTACAACAGTAATGTAAAAATAATGGTAATAATAATAATAATAATAAAGTAAAAATTTATAAATGGCCATTTTTGTTAAGAATTTGGCAGGGTGGTATATGCATAATTTTCATGAATTTTCATATTATATGAAAATGCAAAAAAAGAGAAAGAAAAAAAGGCCAATTTGAGATATGGGTTAAGCTATTCTCTAGTAATTCTTTAGTATTTTATACAGTTTTTAGTAAAGTTAGAAAATTTGTTTTGAATGATGGATGCTGTCTTCTTTTGTGGTCATGAGGTAAATATTTCTGCAGACGCAAGGTTAGTTGTTAAGAATTTACAATAAACAAACAAAATCCAGGTTAACGTTAACAGCGCTTGCCTGGAACACAACTTTTAATACATTCAGCGAGACTGACACCTTTGTCATCCGCAGATGTGACAGCCAAAAGAGAGTGAAGCATAAAAGCATATAAATAACCAAAGGTGCCGACTGAATTAGAATGGCATTCGATGAGAAGAGAGAGAGAAAGACTTGAAAAGACAGAGAAATAACGTGTTCTCAGACTCCCTCCCATCTGTACATCTCTCATGTTAGATATAGAGAAGTGCATCCTGGAAGAAAGTGGAGACAGAAAATAATTAGTCTCTACAGAGAGGCAAAGACAGTCTTTTCTTTCCATCTAGTGGTTTTTACAGAAAGGGTTCATTTCTGAATCTTGAGCAACAGGAGTTGTTGTGCACCTGAATTGTCTGCATCTATTTGCAGAGTTAAAAGAATCTGCAAATAAGTAAAGACAGTACAGACTTTACCTACGCATAGTAGCATCATCATACATACATACATACATACATATATATCAGGGCTGTCAATCGATTTAAATATTGATTAATAGCATGATTTTAACTTAATTGCACCTTTTTATCTGTTCTAAATGTACCTTAAATTAATAGTCTCCAAGTTTTTTTATACTCAAATCAATAAGGGCATGGACAAATATGGATGCTTTATGCAAATGCATGTTTATTATAAGTGATACCGTAGTCAACAAAGATCATGAAGGCTAGACATGTTTCAAAGGTCACAGTTGCAAACCCTACGGCTTTCTTTTTTTCATGAGGGTGTTTGGTGGCACGTCATCTTTGCTTCCAGGCGGAACGTTAAAGAAACACGTCTCCCGGAAATCCTGTATACATTCGATGACGATTTCGACACTCCTGAAGTGTTTCCACATTTTTTGTCCCATATGCTCTTGATGTTTAGCCTACAGTCCGTGGGCGGGACGTCTGATCCTGAGACTAACTTAAGTATTAGGCCACGGGTCAATACAGAAAATGTGGTTATATCTATTATTTGGTTTATATTTACCTGTTATTTGGTTATACCTAATATTAGTATGTTTTACTGTGTTTAATGTATAAACAAAATACTTGATGTACCGTATTTTCCGAACTATAAGTCACACTTTTTTTCATAGTTTGGCTGGTCCTGCGACTTATAGTCAGGTGCGACTTATTTATTACAATTGACAAAATGACTGATGCGACTTATACTCAGGTGCGACTTATAGTCTGAAAAATACGGTATATGAATCAGCAATGTGAATAATGGGAATTACTGTATGTACGACCTGTGAAATGTGTAGCATTCATGCTCTATGTTGACTGTGGTTTCACTAATAATAAACATATATTAGCATTTAGCATCCATATTTGTCCATGCCATTGTTGATTAGAGTATAAAAAACTGGAAAACTATTAATATAAGGTACATTTAGAACATAAAAAGGTATATCATTTGGGGTTATAATATATAATATAACTGTGACATGTTTTTAACAACTTCCCGAGATCCACTCACCTACCAGACATAAAAGAAGTCAGGCTGGAATAATGAATGTTTATTGATTTTGTAGTATAATTTACTACACATGAAAAACTACTAGAGTAGCAGTATGTTAATCCTACTATGAATAAGTTAACAGCGAAGCTAAATCAAATAAGTTCAGTGGCTATAAAAGTGTGCGACGGAGGCTCTGTGGCACAGTTTAGCAGCACAAGCCCATCCCATATGCACAACGTCTCCCCGTCTCTTGGGCAAGAGCCTGTAGCACATGTACGAGGTGGCAGAAAATGACTTTGATCTTGATGCTGATAGCAAAGCGGGCTCAGCGTGCTTTTTTCAACCCCCTTTGGCCTCGAACCATCCTTCCATGCATATGTAGCTGACACCGTACTGCCCCACACTGCTAGTTTGCCATCAGTCTCCGAGTCTCTATCCTTGTCTTGTCTCGCGAGCTGATGCAAGCTGCCCTACAGAGCAAAGGCTGAGGAGCGCGTTCCCCCGCCTCGATGCATTTCAGTCTTTATTTTGGAAGTGTGGTGTTAAGAAGTCAGCCTAGTGAAATAGAAAGACTGAGGGCTGATGGGAAAACACATAGCAGAATTTTCTGAAATGAAAAGGCTGAGGCTCTGCCATTAGAGACCTTGTGTAACCAATTACAAGTGAATTTTAGACTAGTTTATCAGAACCTCAAATGGTCATCAAATATATGTTTGTGTTTTAAGAGATTTAAATGTGTTTCGCGATGACAACATGCTTTTAGCAGGAGTTAGTGAACTCAACCTTGTCAAAATGGTCCTGCTGGGTTATCAAAAGACAAATCAATTTTAAAAAGCCTGAAACCCCATTAAAATGATAGAGAAAAAAAAGAAGTTGTTTACTTTTGTTTGAGGAGTTGGTGTTGTGTTTTTCCTGTCTTATTGAGAAAAAAAACAATACTTTTTCTAAGAACTAAAAAACTGTCTATCCTTAGGTGAAGCCTTTATTCAAAAGAAAATGAAAAGATTTGATTTGACACAGAAAGGAATAGATAATCTTCCTTCGCATTTTCATTCTAATGGGAGGCTGAACTTCACATTCCAGACATGGCTTATAAAAATATCCCTTTTTTCTTTTAAAATGAGTTTATAAAAGTATACTGCACACAAAGTGTTTTCCATCTATCATTTGCTCACACTTATGTCACTCTGTGCTTTAATCATCCCAAATGTCATTTTAATAATTTTGAGTTGAAGTCTATCATCAAAATAATTTGTTATAAACACTCCCATAACTCCCTCACATGATTACATTCCCGAACATCAGACATTCAAATGCAAAATTATACAACAGCGTTGTCAGAACTGTTTACTTTATACCGTTACTGAATTTGAATTGAGATGTCAAACAGAATGAAACATTGCAGTTTGAATTTGAATGTTGATGTTCGAATTCATAGCTGCAATTTTATACTAGAAAACCAGTTTGTCAAGATAAACTATCTATCTATCCATCCATCCATCCATCCATCTAAAATAATATATTAATTGAAATACTGAAAAAAAAATATTTAGCATGGTACTGTCCATCTGTCTGTCTTTCTGTATAATATTTGAAACCTTTTTAAATGTTCATTTTTTCCCCATTTATGCACATATTGGCAATTGTTTTTATTTATAAAAAAATATGTATTGTCAGATTGACCAAGCCTTTGTATGAAACATGAAAAAAGAAGAAGAAAAAAGAAAGTTTAGTAGCATTATAGATATAAAGTTTATTGACTGTCAGTGATATAGATAGATGTAAGTTTTTTTTTCATGCTATTGCCAAGGCTCTTTTTTCAATTAGTCTTGCCTAAAATCCTATCTCATGCAAGGAATGGACTATTTCAGGCATTATGCTTACGTAGAGTTGTGCAACTCCACAGGAAGACAACCTTTAGTCTGTCTCACAGATGTCTGTCCTCTCATTTCCTCTTGAAGCACCCGGAAACAGCTGGTGGCTGGAGCTCACTGCTGACAGAAGTATCAAACAGATCCGAGATCAGTTCTGTAACTTCTTCATACGCTCAGCTCAAGGACTGCACACAAGGAGCTGGTCGTAGATCAGTTGTAAGTTTCACTAACAAAGCCCAGAACCGGACAATCTCCAGGTGTGCGTTCATGTGGAGACCAGACTGCCCATATTTCATCCCACCAACCAAGCTCTGTTCCTGCGGTCTGGTTTGACAGCTCCCCTTACCTAAGTGATTCAACTCCCAGGTTCTTCAGTGCAGGTGTCAAGGTGGGAACGAGCAGAAGAGAGAGAAAAGAGGGAAAGAAAAGGGAGGAGAAGAGGAATTCTCGTCTTTTGTTGCCACAGACATATGGCCGACTGGTTGGTATTTTTCCCTCGGGATGCCAGCACAAACAGAGATTTCAGGAAGTAAAGAGCTCCAGTAATTCTTCCACTGCTCCTGTGCAACCACCTCAGCCTCCTCTGTGAACCTTCGATATGGAACGCTAATCTAGCGTTTAGCTACACTGTAATCATTTAAACCTTTGTTCGAGTTTTCCTGTTTATTTGTTTGACATCAGTGTGGGATCACATGTTTAGTCAGGATGTGACTAGAAATTGGATCAACAAGTTGGTTAATGCACTTTTGGAAGAAGTTATTGGCTTTACTTTGAACATTTATCTTTGATGTGCATTGAAATGCATAGCTGAAGTTTGAGAAAGATTTTCTTCGAACCTCTGATATTTTGAAATAAATAGGAAACAGATATGCACATACAACATATTTATCAAGAATAACTTAAATTCGATTAAGTCTAGTTGATAAATACTCAACCTAAGCTTAATAATGAGCAGAATCTGCACATGTTTTGCAAAGCTCTTTTTACATTTACAAATCTTTTTTTATTTTTATTATTGGTGTTTTGCAATGCATATTAAAGCCAATTTCAGAAAATGTTTCTGAAATATTTTTTTTTTTTTTTGATTGATCCCAAAGTGAACCCAAGAATATGTTTAATTTTAGAATGGTTTTGTAATCCAGGCTTAGAAGATTGATTTGCAAGTTTTGGCCACTTGACAATTAGTGATTTATATGTAGCTTTTGATTCTATTTAATCTCAGTATTATGGCATTTTCTCTGAAATGTATTTTTATTTTATATGTTATATTTATTTTCTAATAGTTTTTTGTTGAAAAGTTATGTTTATACCATATCCGCTGCCAAACTATAATCACTTGCTTTCAGTAAATTAATATCCTCTCTGTCCTCTACCTGTTCAGTCATTTTATATGGAAAATAAGATCACTTTTCAGAAAGGGCACAGTCTTGAATATTGTGATAGATACATTAACTGTGATAGACAGAAATGAGAAAATAAGTCTGGCAGACACACCCCAGGAACATCCATTTAGAAGCGATAATCTCCATAAAAGGCTTTTTCTTCCTGCTAGACGCTATACTCGGAGCACAGTGTGCACTTTAAGCGTGGAGTGTGACATTGGCATCTAAAGAGGCGTCCCCAGCCCCCTGAGGGACAGCTCCCAATTTGCATAAGTAACATCTTGATTTGCTGTAACACGAAATTGTGCTTCTGTTATGTTCAATTAACCCACCAGTTCAGGATGTAATTAAAAGCTCACATCTCCCACCGTGCATTGAAAAAAGGAGTAAAAAAAAAAAAAAAAAACAGGGGGAGAGTTAAAATATAAACTGCCGTCTCATCATGTTTTCATCAGTTATGACCTTGGCAATCATGGCTCCTGGGTTCAAGATATCTTTGGAGAGGTGCCACCATATCCATAAGTTGAAAGTTAATAGGGGGAGCATCAGCTGTTCTGTTCCTCTGATGTTGCCCTTGCCAGCTGCTGTACGTGAGTCAGAAAGCTTCTGTCTTACAGCACGCTGTCTTTACAAGACCACTTGCTTTAAAGGGATTATTTTATGAGGAGAATTATGCTAACTAGAGGGACCTTTTATTCTGAAGTTTTTGCTTACAGGCTTGAAACTCACTAATGGTCACAAGTGTGAGGTGTTTTTTTTTTTGTGTGTGTGTGTGTGTGTGATTACTATACTTCATCTGAGATCATGTTTTGTCTTTCACTTTCATAAGTCCAGAAATAGCACAGTTCGATAAAGAAGTATATTGCTAGCATGCAAATGAAGTGTTTTTAGATAAGTCGTTTACTGATTTGCAGTGTTTGGGCAAGATGATCAGAAGCTCATCCACTACTCTAAAAGAAAATTAGCAAAGCTCAAAGTGAATCAAGAGCACACTTATCTATTTACAGATCAAACATCGCTAAACAAACTCTAATTTATATTTATTTATCACTCTACACTACAACATCAGACACATATTGATTATTGATATCGTTGGCCTTTGGCTTGACATTTATCAAACAGCTAATATTATGTTGGTTATGTTGCACAAACCATGTTCCCATTTGTCATCTCAGACAGCTACCTTCTAAAAATCAACTTTCTTAGGGAGAAACACTTTGAACATTTGCTAATTATATGAAAATCCCCTCACAAGTTGACAGTACTGAAGCGGTAAGAAACGGGTTGTTTCAAAACATATTTTTGACGCTGTGTGTTTCGTTGTGGAAGCAAGACTACTGTGTGTGGCCTTCCAAAAGATGGCACAACTAGAAACCAGCGGTTAAGTTGTATTTACAACACTGTTCCTGAACAGTACAACCCAAATATTCAGATGTTTGCAACGCATCTTATGGAGATATGCATAAAGAGACAGTATAATTCATTATAACCAGTAATTATGTCCCCACTGGATGCAACAAATGGCTTTTTATTATGGGTTATATTGGTTTTGTCTCATCATGCCAGGATACGGTATCAAAGTATGGTAAGAAGTGTAACATTTCTGTCACTCGCTTGAGGAATTCGGCCAATCACAATGCACTGGATAGCTGGCCAATCAGCATTCACCTCGCTTTCAGATGGATGAGCTTTGTAAAAAGAAAGGTAGGGCATAGAGGAGCAACACGAATCTTCATTATGTGGAAAACAATGTGTTTTTTAACCTTAAACCACATAAACACATTGCATGACACCAAATACACCAAATAATGTTATTTTAAGCAATGTCATATGACCCCTTTAAAGGGAAAATGCTAAGCAATGGTGCTGACAGATACATTTGCATAGGTTTGTATTTAAGAATATAAAAAAAAAAACACCAGACATACATTAAAACAATGATAAAACTTGATTGGCACCACAGGGGGTCTTTAAAATATTTTATTTTGTTTCGTTTTGTTTTACTATGCAAAATGGTAGTTCCTAAATAAATGGTTATCTAGTCAGAGAAATAATATTGCATGGCCTCTGTGGGCTTCTGGATGTTTGGAATCAGTCATCATTTCTTCCGTTCCATTGGGTGCCACTGTGGACTTCAGTTCTGCTCTAGCATGCAGTCCTAGTCTCGCAGATTAATCAGAGCTGCATGTTAGCGTGCGCAAGATTTCTCTCAGCTTCAGTTCCATACTCAAAATCAATGGACATGCAGAGCTGGAGCACTGCTCATTCATTTAGCTCTGATTCAGAAAAGCTTCAGCTCTATTCCACATGAGTTTGTTATTATTATTATTTTTTGGTAGTTTGCACAGGAACAACATTAGAAGTGTGCGACCACACATTAGTTATGACCATGACCATTTACTACTTAGGCTCCTTCGAAAAGGATGGTAAATGAAAGCTGTTTATACTCTTACACTTCCCTATGCTCATTGCATAAACATGCATCTACCTACATTTCTTCAAAACTTCAAAAACACACTTCTACTAATCACCGCAGTTTTCTGCTGAAATGAACACTAGTGCAAGTAAACCAATAATAAATCTTTTTAAAAACGACATCAACAACATTTCACTTGTACTGAAGAGCACTCTAAAAAAAACACAAGTCTCCAAAACAGATCTCAAAGACTTACTAAAACTAAAATGGCATGGTTAATTCAGTAAATGTGTTTTATCTCACGTTTACTTGCTCAGTTAGGTTTCGAGTAGGGTTTAGTTTTGGATTTACATTATTTTCAAATGTAATAGCGCATTTATAATTCCACTCACCTCACCATTGAAGGTGGGTTGCTTTTAACAATATGGATGTGAATATCTAAATATGCATTTATACAGAAACTATAGTTATTAGTTTAAACCATAAAAGTAAATTAAAACCTTATGAGATTGTATACGCAATAGCCATCATCCTTAAATATGTTAAAGAACATTCAATTTATTGCTAATGTTTAATTCATGGACATCAATATGTGTATCTGAAAATGAGTGCATATAATTGACTGGCTGCTATTTTAATGCAAACTAAGAAAATTTTGAAGGCACAAGATGAGCGCTGTCCCAACGAACAGTGTTTTCTTCGCCTGCGTTTTAACTGAAGCAAAATGTCTAAATTCCTTGATCTAACAAGAAACATTCTCAATGTCTAGATGCATTTGCTAATTGTCATGCAAAAGTCTAAGTTTCAGTGATGCAATGTTTTATTCATCACAGAACCATGTGTGGCTTAGAATATATTTAGCAGTTCAGCTCCTGAGAGAGGGTGGGGGTGGGGCTCTTATTAAAAGCACCATAGGAAGGCTTCTTCTACCTGAAGCACTGGCCTATTGAACAGCTCGTAACCAGCTTCCTCTTCTCAGTTCAAGACTGATATTAGAGAGTCATCAAAAAGGCCAACTCTGGCATAACCTCTGCAAAACCTGTCAGACTCATTTACATAGGAGTTTTAGAACAAGCCTAGTCAGCCTTGTTTGTGGCTTGCGTTTTTTTGTTTGCAGACACAGAGGCGAACACCTCCAATTTCACCGCTTACGCATGTATACAGCACAACCCATAAAGCTTCATTAAGTGCCACAGCCCTTTTGTGTCACTGACTTTTATGCATCCTCTTGTAAATTGGAAGTATAAGTCAGTTTTAGTCGGCTCATAAAATCAGAACCTTTAGCTGACTATATAATACGGTATAAAAGTGTTATTTGACACTTTAATTAAAATATGTTTATTTGAGGATATATAAAAAAAGTGATTAGAAAATTATATTATATTATATTATATTATATTATATTATATTATATTATATTATATTATATTATATTATATTATATTATATTATATTATATTATATTATATTATATTATATTATATCATATCCCTGGAATGACTGTATAGCATTATGTGTTTCATAAAGCAAACAATATAGTAGAATACATGTCCCATAAATATTTAACTACTCATGTATACAAATATATTAACACACAACATTATTATTTTCAGTAGTATGATATTTGCATTCAGTGTAAACAGCTTCAGGTTCTGCAACTGCTTAAACATACATAACTTTTTTCTTTCTTTTTGTTTGTTTAATAATACATGAATAATACGGATTGCTACCTTGGGCATGGACACATATCAAATCACTGCCTTGCTGGTTAAGACTTGGAGAACTATGCATCTTTTGTTTAGTTTTTTTTGTTTTTGTTTTTTGGTGGCATCAGCCAGTCAGCATTGTTATGATGTCATTTAATGGCTCCAGAGTGATTAAACACATTGCGCTTACAGCTCATTGATTGGCAGATTTGAAATGACATACGTCCAAACAGCCATCAAATATTTTTCATCGAATCATCTTCATTTTTTTGCATAATATTTTTTACTTATTATAACAATAATATAAACTATTAAAATGTTATTACAGTTGAACCTAACTGTTTTCTATTTTAATATATTTGAAAATCTAATTTATTCCTGTGATGCACAGCTGAATTTTCTATATCATTACTCCAGTCTTCATTATCACATGATCCTTCAGAAATCATACTTATATGAAGCTCAAAAAACATTTCCTGTAATCAAAGTTAGAAACTTGTGCTACTTAATATTTTTCAGGGTTTTTATTTTTTTAATTCTCTGATTAATATAAATTAAATTTTTATATTTTTGCAATTTCAATTTTTGATAGAGGAGGGGCATAGAGGACCTACAATAATGTACAGTATTTAAAAAAAAAAAAAAAAAAAAAAAAAAAACATCATATGACACCTTTAAAAGGGCAGTTATTTTGAACAATGTAACATTGTTTACTTGGATGCCTATGTCCTGCTAGACCTCCTTGTTTTTTTTTTTGTTTGTTTTTTTTCTAGACAGATTTATAGTTTGTGTAGTGCTCATCAGACTTCACCTCCCTGTCTGCCTGTCTTCCTGAGTTTCACAGTCTCTCTCCTTGTTTCTCTCTTTGTCTCCACCTTTCCCTCCATTCTGTTTGTGCTGATTTCAGCGTATAGTAGCAGCATTAAAGTGCTCTGTCTCCATTGGTGAGCCTCTGGCAAGCTTCCTGGGCCTATTCTCCCTGACACAGACCCCTTGAAAAGGCTCCTTTTATAGAGAGGCTGGGGAGATGCAGACAGGACTGGCAGGAGGTTGGGTGTGTGTCTGCGTTTTGTACTAGAAAGAGAGAGCGAGAGAAATGCGAAGACAAAGAATCAGTGACACAAATAGATGAATATGCAATATGGCGTCCCCCAAATAGCATGTCAAATGAAATGTAATCAAATCAAGGGAAGAAAATGTTCAGTAATGTGACGTGTTTTGTGTGGGTGCCAACCGTGGAGAAACCAGTGCAGCCGTTGTGTTCAGGTTACAGTTCCAAGTCATACTAACAAATGAAATTGGATTAGTTTTAAAGGAACAGTCTGGTTATTCTGTCTTCAGTTTTATGTCATTTCAGTTATATGTCATTTCAAATCTGAATGCATGTCATTTTTCTGCAGAACACACACACACACAAATAATAATAATAATAATAATATATTATTTTTTATAATTTTTAAACAGATTTGGTGTCCATTGACTTCCACTGTTTTGTTGTCTCTACAATGTAAATCAATGAGAACTGAAACTATATGGTTACCATCTTCAAACTATCTTCATAAATGTTCCACAGAAGATAGAAAGTATTACAAGTCTGAAATGACATAGAGGGTGAATAAATGATGACAGAATGTACTTGTTTGGGGAGTTAACTAAAGGTAGTTCTTTAACATGTAAAGAAATGTAATATTTTCGAACTGCAAATGTCTATTTCCGCTGCATCACTTCTGGTAGCCCTGTCAACTCCAGACACTCCTTGCACCAAATCAGTATACCTTATGTATATTATGCATTAAAAATAGAGATGGAGAGACTGACCACAGGAATTTAGAATCAGATATAATAAGCTCAGACCTTTAAGCATCAAAATTAAAAGCAATAAAAACATACTTTCTAGTGAAGTATAACATAAAAATTATTTATTTATATATATATATATATATATATTATTCATATGTGTCATTCAAAATGTTAGTGATAGTAATGATGTTACCATAATACTGTATGTACAAATTGAATTGTGATGTAATTTAGTGGTTCTGAAACTATTACAGTTTCACACAATATTCTATATTTTTTATTTTTTCTACCCTAATTATGAAATGGCTGCTTGTATCAAAACATTAAAATGACATTTTGTGATTCCAAAAGTTTCAAGGATTTTATGTTTTCAGGGAAAACAGTTGTTACTGATAGGAAAAAAATAAAAAATAAAAAGATTAGTAAAGTTTAGTTAGAATTAGTAAAGTTCCATATTATAATTGTATTGATTTGTGATTGGCCTTTCTATAACTGCTATGATCATATATTATAATTGTTGATTCTTGAGAGTTGAGTGTCATGACAATGGTAAATGACTATGAATATGAAAATAGCAATTTCTGAGTGGGAAAAGGTTTATAAAAAAAAAAAAAACCTTTCCGACCTTATCTGATCTGCGCTGTTGCTTAACACATTTACAGAAGGTTGTGTGTGGTGTAAATCAGTGTTACCATGTTAGTACATATAATACATAATGTTAATCTCACACTTTTAGACAGAACAGTGGTGATGTCATTTTAGACAGCTGTTATGAGGTCGCTTGCAATTAACATTCAACTCCAACCGGCATTTTAAAAAGTAAAAGTGAGCACATGTGGCGTACTTGATAATTACCCATTAGGCTTTAGGCTAGTTTATTTGATTTAGTGTCATTAGTGGCTATGTGAGAAGCTTTAGTGTTATAAGTGAGCCAGATTATGAGTCATTGTGTTCTCACTGAGCATGTCTTTAGGTAAAGATTCCGATTTAGATTATAAATAAAGCCATCACAGCTGGGTTTACCACTTGTCTAAATTAAGTTCTCTTTGTCATTCGCACACTTGTGTTACAGGTTATATTGCATTTGAACTTATCTACTTTTCATCCAGGACATATTATCCAAAATGTTTGCAGTATATGCATGCAACGAATTCCCATACATGCTAAACAGTTTCCTCACTTTAGGCCGCAGGTGTTGTGCTGATGTGTTTGAAATACACTCAAGGTCCCCCTCTTAAAATCCATCTTCTTCTTCTTCGTTGTTATGGTTTCAGGGGCTTGACTTAATTTTCACTGACAGTGCATTCATTTTAGGGCCTGCATAACTACCTCAGTGGCATCTTCTGAGATGTACATATGCACATGAGCCATCTGTTTATACATAAATACGTTTATTGCATCACATTAAACATTATTTCTTCAACCTTCACCATCTCAACTCGTTCCTATTGCCATAGGCTTAGGCATTTATTGGTGTACTCTTTTTTTGACCGTTTCTATTCTTCTTCTACTTTTCATGTTAATGTTCTTTAGAATGAACGCAAACTGTTTCAAGAGCACTTCTTTCCATTTCCAAGACGTTTCATAGCCTTTTCTTCTCTAAGGGTCAGGTTTCGGGGTTTAGAATGTAGATGTTTTACACTGCAACATCTTCCAGAGTTTTCAATGCTGACAGTCAGTGTAGGAATACAAAGACAAGCTGTTAAAAACCAGATGTGAACGTAAATGAGAGGACGATTCAAGCTGAACGACAATTATCAGTGGAGTGCAACAGCTGGTAATTTAGACAAGAATATTTGTTCTTAAGACAAAGAATTGTCAGATAACCGTGAACATGATGGATTTGTGCAGGATTTTGCAGGAATCCAGATGATCTGATTACTTAAAAATATGCATTGTTTTGCTTTATTGTAGAATAGAATAGTCTCTTCTAACTGACAGACTTCACTGAAATAGAGAGATCACACCTGTCTCTGTGACAGCTCTAGTTTCTAAAAATAGTCACAAAAAAAGAGTTTGTGAAGTGATCTGCGCTTGTTTAGCTCATCAGAAAACAATGGAATCAGAAAGAACATTTTGATTGTGTGTCATTTGGCAAGTTTCAGTTTGCTGAGATCCAAAGATGTATATAATACTTGGACATGAATACAATTTTAATTTTAAATGAAAAAAATAAAAATAAATAAACATTCTGAAAGCAATAAATGAGATCCCATGATTTTATTTATGAATTTATATTAGCTTTAAAGCAGTACCGATAAATATATTTTATTTCACGAAATGATGAATATCATATATATATATATATATATATATATATATATATATAATTGTTTTATCATAAGCATGGTGATCATTTCTAAGTTAATAAATAATTTTAATAAGCTAAATATAATTATGTAATTTCAGCAAAAGTCAAACAGCTATTTTTTATCATTCTATTTTGTTGCTTTAGCTTCAGTGGGGATTTTTTTTTTTTTACTCAAATATGACAACTTTATATATTGTTCATATTAAAACATAAAAACATTTATGATGCATAAATGTTGCTTATGTTACTTGAAATATGTTTTTTTTTAAATGTAAGTGTGGTAAGCCATCTTAGAGCTTCCACAATTTCCCCATTCAAGTAGTTAGGATATAGTCTTAAGTGCCCAAACTAGCTTCCTGGAGGTACAAATATGGCCACCAAGGGAACAGACTTTCCTTTTCTATGGTGGAACATTGCTAATCTAATGGTAAATAAGCATAAAAATAGCCCACACAAGCAGAGTGTGAATCATTGCCTTCTCCACGAAGTACACCTAAGATGCTGGCATTGGTTAAAACGAGGTATTCTGTAAGGTTTATGAGAATGTGTAGTAAATGCTGTCTCTGTAGGCAGCTGACTAGGGTTTGGAACACAGCATGAATCGCAGTCTTTGTTCTCCGTCAAATACTTGTTGGACCTGTGCGGTGGAAGTAAAAGGGATGAGAGTTGGACAGATGAGATATGAATGGTTGACATCCGCACAGTAATCTAGAGCAAGGAATCGAAAATTGCATCTAAATGGAATACTAAGCCTGCTACGAGCAAGATCTGCTGAGTTCTGACCTTGTGTTTTACCGTGGTCATCGAGAAATAATGAGATACCTGCTATGCGCCAGTCACATCTGAGTTTTAGAGAAATGGCACCTAGTACAGCTCCATCAGAGGAATTTCACAGAGCGGAGAGATTTGCTGTCGCGGCATGGAAGCCAATGGATTCAAAAAAGGGCAAAAGAGAAGGGAGGTGTTCTGGCTGCATCGAGTCTGCCTGTGCATCTTTATCATGGATTGCGTGTTTTAAATGGGTTCACGGCATAGTCAAGTGCATTTTCTAATATGCAGAGCACAATCTGTCTGGTCAGACTGTTCAATATCTCAATCCTGGTGAAAAATGGCTGGGTCACTAATAGGGCAGTGCAATATAATTACAGTGCTGGGTCAGGTTGTTCGAGAACAGTGATTTTGTATTGCTAACTTATATAACCGCAGCTATCATATCTGCCAGACTGCATTTGAATGGAAGCTCGATCTGATTTAGTGAGCTCTGATGCTCAAGGATACATTATCTATATTGATTGCATCAATGTAGATGGCAGTCACTCAAAAGAAGCATTATGTTGATAAAAAAAAAAAGTGTAAGAAAAACCCTTTTAAAGTCCAGAGCTCTGGCACAGAACCAAGATCGTCCAGTCGCATAGACCGACACGAAATGCAAACATAAATGGACTTTAAGTGCAGTACAAGTACATGTCAACAAATTATGCCATAGAACTCTGCTTTATGAATGCTGAGATGACAATGCTTCGGTTTATCTCTCATTGCGATGCACGATGTTGTCGTCGGGTCAGACAAGAAATAGTTAAGCAGAGTGGATCTTCTGATGATGATGATAATAAATTCACTAAATTATGTAAAGGTATGGCATTCAAAATGACTGTCAAATAACTTTTCATGATCGAATTCCTTCTATTTATGTCTTTTCATACGTCTGTGCTTTAGATGAGTGCTAATTGGTCCCTATTTTTCGTTTTTCCTTCATACCGAAAAATCTGCTCATTATTTTTGTCCTCTGGAGATTCATGTTGAGAACAATGTGCAGAAGTTTTATTAGGTCACAAGGTTAATATTGGGAATTAGATGCTGAAGGTATCCAATCCAAAATGACCAAGGACTTTGTTTGCCTAGTTACAATCAATATACAGGAAATATAGCAGCACTGATTTCAGATCAGTTTAACACGGTGTACCAGGATTTAGTCCTGGACTTAATAAATTTGCAAAATTCAATATATATTAAGTGTAAATGATTGAAATGTATGTATATGCTACTGTTCAGTAGTTTGGGTTCATTCAAATGTGAATATACAAATGCAGTGCTGGCCTAAATGATTACAACACTAATTACGCATGACGTTTTTTTTTATAAATAGTCATACGAGCACCATAATACTTAAGACTTTTAAGTAAGTAGGTAACCCAACTAAAAATGTACTTCTGTAACATCTCAAAGACTTTTTCTTTTACTTCTAAGCCTCAGTTTCCCCTGAAATGACCCTCACATCCACACTCTTAGTGAGCCCCCCTTCACTCTCTTTCATAATCACACTCCCTCCAGCATCCACTTGATGAGAGCACAGAATTGCTGATTCCCCCCATCGCATACTATCGTGCGACCCTGCATGACACCACTAGATGACCAAATATCAATGTTCAGCCTCGCATTAGCAAACTCTCTGGATTTTCCAGCTATTTTCATGTCCCATACAGCCTGTCAATGAAAGGAAATGGAAGGGAAGGGATGTTTACAGCAATGAGAGAGTCTTCTCTGATGGACCCTGATGGATGCACGCTTCCCCTTGGATTCTGACTCTATTTCTGAACTTCAAAACTAGACGCAGCATCGCCTGTCACCTGAATCTGATGGGAATGACTAGAGAAGGAGAGCAGATGAAGAGGCACACTCACTCACACAAGGTGGTGCAGCTGTGTTGTACATGTGCTCAACAAGACAGCCGCAGCGGCAGAACTTGTATGAAGTCTCCAGGCTCATGGATACTGCAGACAGACAGAAGAGGATCTAATAGCTCAGGAGAAGAAAACTTTGCTTTCCTTTTTCAATTATAGCTAAATTTGTATTTGAATATTGGAATATCAACCTGTCCTAATACGCTTGTATAGGTTGTTTGTCCAAATCCCTGAAATACGACCCATCAGAGCTTATACTACAATTGCGCCCCTATTGGCAAAAGGTCGTTTTCATATTAATGTTTTGTACTATTTTATTTGCACTCTGGCTTGCGTTTCGTGTAGCTCAGTTGGTAGATTATTGTGTAATACCTTGATATGTAATCATGCTATCACGGGTTCGATCCCAGAGAACAGACGTGCACAAAAAAGTATATGCTCAATAAATCATAATTTAGCATGATTTCGGTGAGGGTTAGGTTTAGGGGTGGGGTTAGGTGTGGTCATTCGAACGAATAAGCCACCTAGTAAAATATGTAGGAAATACTGTGAGATCGGTGTAAAACGCCCACACATTGCATTTAAATAAACGTGCGGTTTGATTGGTAATGCCGTTATACGTCAATTCATGATGACAGACGCAACGCAATACTCTCATTATTTTTACTTAACTTTCAAACGTAAATATAGGTCGTAATAAATGCTTGCACAAATGACCTATATGGTCGTTTTTTGTTGGAGGACAGGCTCGTATGAAAATAACAAATGCAACCATTATGCAAGCTATTTTAATAAAAGAAATGTGCAGGTATCGGTCTAATAACAGCTGAAGACGAAGTGTTTCGGTACAATGAACACTTGAGATGTTCTGCTTCTTATTATTTCCCTCTCCATGAAGTGCTGGCAGGTTTTAATCAGGTCCAGCTTAGCTCACAATTTATTTTTCTCCAAGCCGAGTCAATATATTAGCATATGATTAATTACTCTCCGTAAATATGCAGACAGTGAACTTGATGAGGTTTGCTAATTCCTAATGCTGATAAAGCTAAATGAATTGCATTGTGGGTAAGCCTGTCAAGTGTTTTATTTATTTATTTGTTGTTGTTTTTCACTAATAAGCTAATGGTTAGGATATACACGTCATTATGATATGTTGGCTTGATCCAGTTGTAACTGTAAGTAAATTTTATTTTCAGATATTCTTGACTTTTGAATTAATTGAAAAATGAATTTATTTTCATTGTCCCTAAAGTTTGCATTATTTAAATAATTAGTCCAATAATGATTGATTGATTGAAGTAAAATCACCAGACGCATTTATTTTGGGTTTTGTTTTGTTTTTGTAAAAAATAACCTAAAAATAAAACATCATGAGATTAATGTTCAATAAATACAGTGTACACAGTGTTTATTATTATTATTATTATTCATTTTTATTATATTTTTTGTTAAAATTAACTTAATTACAAATGTTAAAATGAATTCACAGGACACCTTTATTTGTTACACAGTATTTTTAGTTTAATTTAGTTTAGTTTTCTTACAACTGCCACTTGTAGATACAGTGTGGATTTTCCAAAATTAAAACATTTTCATTTCACGTTTTTTTTTTTAAATAAATTCTGTAAATTAATACAATTATATAATACAGCATACAACTCTATAACGTAAAAAGCCTTATTTGTTTATTTATTTAGTTAGTTAGTTAGTTAGTTAGTTAGTTATTAATTTAGTTACCACCCAGGACTTACATTGTGTATCCCCACGAAGAAAAGACTAGTTTAGTTTAGTTTAGTTGATAATAAATTCTGCAAAATAATAAAATTATAACATACAGCATATAACCATATAACGTAAAGAGCTTTATTTATTTAGTTAGTTATCTAGTAAGTTAGTTAGTTAGTTAGTTGCCACCCAGGACTGACAGTCTATCCTCATGAAAAATAAAAGATGGGGGGGGGGAAGCTATATCTGCTTTATTTTCAACTTTATTTTCTCTTTTCACAGTAGTCATATATTTTTAACTGCGCACATATTGCAGAGCAACAGTAAACGCTGTGGCCAGCAGCTTTTGTGAGAGGAAGTTTGCTGTGCCTCTTTCCTCATCAGTAGCTTTGAAGCCAAAAAATAGTTCTGCCTATCTGTCAACACTTCATCCCTCTCTACACATCTTCCCTTTCACTCTCCATCCTCTGTCTATCTCCCCGCATCAGTGCTTCATTCCCACCCCTGCGCTCCGCCACAGAGAATTCTGCCCTTAATCCTCTTTCCGAAAGCCATCCAGCCTTGCAGCCTCGCTCCTTCAGTTCTTAAGTGACACTATCCCATACACATGCAGGTACATAACACAGGTCTACGGTTAACCGATGCACCGCAGGTTGTGGGATTCGGCTGGTTACTGTAACATGAGCCGCCTATGGCTCGAGCGATGAATAACTCCTCTTCCTCCCGGTGAGGCCCTGTTAATTTATGCATTAAGCTGGACAGGATCCAGTTCAGAAATTTCCAATGGCTCTTAGACATCAGGAGAGGCTCAAATCATTTTCCTGAGAGTAATTGGAAGGTGCGAGGAAGGCCATTAATGCGGTGAGGCCAGAGAAACAGAGAGCCAGTGATCAATCAAGCGTATACAAGCTGTGGGGTCCAAACACAACACCACTTGTTTTCATCTCAAGCTTTTTAATAGATGTTTGCACCCTTATGTCCGCCCACTGTCCTACTTAAAGAGACGGTAAGTCTGCAATAATATTGTACACCAACACGGAGAAAACCTGAACAGTGTTTAAGGTTTAGCTCACTCAAATGTATGTCTCACCACCATGTCGTTCCAAACCAGTTTGTCTTTCTACTTCCTGTGGAGAACAGAAAAGCTGTCATGCTCCAAAATGGACCAAAACACCACAAAAGTAGTCCAGCTGGGGCTCCGAATCTCATCCATGATTCAAAAATACCATCTCTATGTGTTTGACACCAAAACCCCATTGGTTGGACTACTTTTATGATAAATTTATATTGTCCATTTTAGAGAATTGCTTTAAGATGGTAAACAATGAAACAATTTGTTTTCTCTCTCTTTAAATTAATAGCTAGATGTGCAAAACTGGGATTACAGTTTCTTTAAACCAGATTTCCTCATGTACTTTTGAAACGAGAGCGTATGAAATCAATTTCCAGCAAAGGGATTATGAATCGCGAAAAGGATCAACTAAAGAAACGGAGTTATTCTCCTCCATCGATTCAGCATTCATCTTTGACAGGTTATAAATCTATCAGTTTCCACCGAGATCTCTGCATATATCTAGTAAAGGTTATTTAAGGTTAATTCATCAATATCCAGCATAGGAGATTTATATGCGGTGCGGCAGGGCCAAATATTGATCGGGTTACAACACGTCCCATATTATCCGCTGAGCAATGCTGTCTTGATTGATTCTAAGGACTGCTCTCACATTCCCAAACATCCTCCTTTCAGTCTGGAGAAGGGGAAATATTTTATTGGAACATGGCACTGATCACGGACGGTTGTGACGTTCTATCCGTTTGGAGATTTTGGTGTTATCGTGGACAGACAGAGGAGCCACTTCTGTCAATGTTTGAGTTTGACAAAGTGTCTCGCAGACGAGAGTCGCTCCTGATTTATAATTCTTTGTCACTAGGGTTTTGAAGAGGATAATGCAGTCCTAATATTAAACAGGGCCTGTGTTTTTAAAAATATGCTTAGAATGAATGTATCGATCATCTATCTTATGAGCACAACAATAATTGGCACTTTCAGAGCTCTGGATATGTTAGTGTTGTGCTTCATGAAAGTGTCAAGTTTGTTTCAGATGTTTCTCTTAATATTTACAAAACTACAAAGGATAGTATAGTATATTTATGATGGTAAAAATTTGGGTAGCACTTTATTTTACAGCCCTGTTCCTCATGTACATACTATGTACTTATTATAGTAATTACAATAACTATGTAATAACTAGGTACTAACCCTGAACCTACCCCTAAACGTAACCCTACCCCATGTAGTTACCTTGTGTTACCAGAACTTTCTTAGATAAATACATTGTAAGTACAATATAAGTACATGAAAGTACACGTACTGTAAAATAAAGTGCAACCAAAATTTGTCTTAAAAATCTGGATATGTTTATATTAAAATGTGTGCCTTTTAATTATAGGCAAAAGTGTTTTGGCATGAAACATGTTTGAGTTCTTCTTGTTATCTCTAACTTTCGAATGCAAACGTCGAAGCACAGTTGTGGACAAAAAAACTTAAATAATTGATTATATATAATATAGAAATATTAACAAAATTATAGTCAATAACCTATAAATAACCAAATAAATAAAATATAAATAACAATGAGTCGTTGTGATCTCTTGAATCAAAGGTTTTTTATTAAACCACTTGCACTTAGCTGGAGGTCATGTCGTTTTGCATGTATTGCAAAGTAAACTAGAATTCTACAGTACATTCAAGATTCACGTTCCTTTATAATACCGATCAATACAACAGAGAAGGCATCAAGATGGCTGTCCAGTTTCATTTGATCAGCCAAGAGATATTTATATTGACTGCTCACATGCAGCACTATAGATGCAATTCAGTAACCATAAGCAAACATCCAATTTTTATCCCATCAAGTAAGCGTAACAAAACCAATAATCCTTCTATTTTACAGCAATGGCGTCATCCGTAATGAAATAAGCTTATTTTTGTCCTGTAGCCGAGGCTTGTGTTGAGACGTCTATGCATGTCTATCAATATGTCCATCTCTCTACAAGAGTAAAATGGTTGCATGTCCCGAGGGCTTGGTTTCAACATCTCATTATGAGAAAGTTGAGATGGGGTTGAGACCTGCACTGATTGCAATTCTCCTGTAAATTTAATGGTGCACGTCTTCGCCTGGCCTTCAAAACCCCTCCCCAAGGAGAACATGCTCTCCAGTCCTATTACAAGCAGTTGTACTGTACGTACAGCATTCTGTACATACTGATTCCTATCACTCACATTTCACAGCAGATTGCATTTGTAAATTGCAGTGCAGATAACATGTGGGTTCCTCTTTGGAGGAAAATTGTCAATTCCAGTATAGATGAGGAACATAGAAGGTCATCGTCTTTACTGTGGGTGTCTGAAGAGGCTTGGTGGGCTATGAGGAGCAACGCCATCGGAACCTAGACCTTAATCATTCCTAATCAGACAGAAGTGCCGAGAACAGGCTTTGATTGGGAAGCGTGAAGCACAAAGGGTGTTTTGAAAGAATAAAGTGGTTGTGCTCAATGGAAAACCTCTGATGCAATTTGATAGAAGTTTAAGAAGCCATCTTCCTGAAACCAAAAGCATAGTTTATAGACCCTCAGGATTTAAGGTCATTATTGTGATCCAGGTCCAGGATTTTGAGTAATTGTGTGCTAACTTAGTGGAAATTGCAGATACTTTTTGTATGTCCGTTTTTGTTTGTACAGCTGCTGTCATGAACATCTCAGGATAGCTTTATTCTAGAAGAAAGAGAAAGGGTTACAAGACATTTCAGATGCTGAGATCATAAAAAACAGTGTCAGGTAAAGAAATAGTTTTGAAATAAAGTATAGCAACTCAATGTTGCATGCTGTTTCTATAAAATGACAACATTACAGTGTCAAATGAAGTAAAAGAAAATCTCATTGCTCCTTACTTCATTTGGCACTGTGTTGACTTTGTCTTAGATATATTATTTTCATATTAATGCACATTTTTATAATGCATGTGGTTGAAAGATGAATAAAAAGATCTTTAAGCAATCGGAATCGCATTGAGTTATGTAACCTGTTTATTTTACAAAAGTTATTTGAACATTAAATACACTTTACTTGCACTTGCACTTGCACATGCTTTTTATGTGTATAAAATCAATTCTGTAAATTGAATTTTGACCGCTGTACAAGATTCTGCAAACCATGTTTGCATGCACTTGCAACTTGGATGTACACCTTTACAAATCCTATTTTGTTATCTAACTTTTGTTGCTGTTTCACTATTGAACCCTACCATACTAGATCCTTAGCACTTACGTTCTGTGCAATGAAACTGAATTACATGACAACAGTTAGTCCTTGAAATACTTTTATCAGTGTTTTTCTGCTAAATGTTTTATAGAAAACTTGTCAGCTGTAATTTACAATCATCCCGATTCAGTTTTAATGAAATTCAGAATTATTCTGATGTTAATGCTTCATCATTTCAAAACAAACTGTGTTCTTTATAACAGTTGAATCTCCTAATCTAAGAGCACATCAGCCTCGCACGTTTTAAGGCTCTGGCATATTTTTCCCCTTGCTTTCCTCTGTCAATTGTTTGTTGACATGTTGCACGGAACGTGTTTGAGAATGAATTTCGGAGTCACAGCCACAGTCAGGGAGCAAAATTAAATCATCTTGTAACCGATGCACCATGTGTGTGATTAGTTATATAAAGTTTGCCCCAACATGACGCAAAACAACAAACTGTGAGTCTTTTAAATGTGCTGCCAGTTTGTGCAGTTGATCTTGTTTGTAACAACATTTGCAGTCGTGCAGCCTAAAAATGGTGCACTGTTTAAGTAGGGCAGCGTAGCGCACGTCAGAAGTTTAGGTTTGGTAGCAGATAGTGTGGAAGTATCTTTACGCAAGTGGCAGCATGTCTGGCATTATCGGCCAAGAGACAGAGATTGGCCATGCTTTCTATTTCAATAATTGTGTCAAGTGTTATCTCGCCCTTATGGCAACTTGCTAAACAATGATTTATCACCCGAATAAGCAGAGTTTTCCCACACATCATTCATTTTAGCCCCCGGCCTGTCAAATACAGGGGTGTTCACATGCGCTTCACACATGCTGTGATGCACACAAACACACACACAAACACGTACAGACAGTTCTGTCTGCTTTCTGTTATTCTTTTCGCTCATGCAAACTCGTTCACAGTGTGAAATAATGCATTTGCATTGTTATATGAGACTGTGGAATGATTATCCTCATCTTCGATTCCTCCTGTGAAAATATGCACTGATAGCTGATTATCAAGCTATATACATTTAAAGCAATCAAACCTCAGGAGCTATTTTAAACTCTACTGATTTAAATATCACTTTTGATTATGAGTGATCATATTTAATCAAGTAATCACATTTGGAAATAAATGCATACAGTGCACTGGAAATAATTTGGTGCAGGAACAATTTTCACTTACAAATAAAGTAAATTCTACAAATAATTACAAAGTAGTATATTGAATTAAACACAATATTTTAAAGTATTTGTAAAACATACTTCAATCTTTGTTTCATTTACAACTTTTCTTGCTCTGTAATCCTGGAAATATATAATATATTTTCACAGTAGAGTGGTGTTCTAAACTAAAATTTAATATTTTTTATTTAGATTTTGGATTCATAATCTTGGAAATATATAGAAAATGTTACAGTAAAATGGTGTCCTAAAATGAAATTCACTAAAAATCCACTTTTTGGTTTGTAATCCTGGAAATCTATGGAACATTGTTTTGTAAAGTGGTCAATTAAAATGAAAATGTCTGAAAATTGTGAAAATATTTCATAATCCTAGAAATATATAGAAAATGTTAGCATTTTAAATATAAAATGCAAATCACTAAACATATTTTATTTGTTTGCAATCCTGGAAAATTATAGAAATGTTGAGCATTTAAAATTTGAAATGAAAATCACTGAAATTCAGATCTTTGGTTTGTAATCCTGAAAAAATTTTTTACAGTAAGAGTGAAACTGAAAGTGAAAATCTCTGAAAAACTTTTATAATTCAGGAAATATATAGACATTTTTAGCATTAAAAATTTTAAATGAACATAGTTAAAAATCTGAAAATAAATCCTGGAAATATATAGAAAATCACTAAAAATCAGCTTTTTGGTTTGCGATCCTGGAAATATGTTTAACATTTCAGGTTTCCAGCATTTAAAACAGAAATGTTTTGAAGTTATAGATTGGATTTCTTTAAGATGCTCTTTGTGTCATTACTGAATTGCAATACAATTGACCTTCTGAATATGTTTTTATTGTTCATACTTCACACAAAAAATATTCTAATATGAGAGATGTTGAAGTAGATTTTTGAAATAAGAAAAAACACCGCTAGAGAAACAAGGAAGAGGACAAGTGGAAACACTAGTAGTTGCCTGGACTTTCTCAAGACGCATCTGCCTGTGTCAAGTGTCTCTCTCTCTCTCTCTCTCTCTCTCTCTCACTCTCTCGTCAGTCCGTGTAAAGAGTGTCAACATGTTCCAGCATGTCATCTGCGAGAAGAGGTAGTGCTTTGCGCTCGAAATTGCTCATCAAGGCCCTTGTTTAAAACTATTCTCATGTCTGAGTGGGATATTGATTTATGCATAGCGTCCTGCATCAGAACGCAGGGTGAAGTGCAAAGGGAAAATCAGTGTGCCGCCATGACTCAAGAGAATCCGCCTGCACTTTTGGGAACGAACATTTTATGCTCACGATTAGGATTTATCTTCGGGAACCAGACCCAGATTCTACATAATGTTCCCTATAATGTCACTAAAATTGTGCCATTTGTTATTTAATGATGGAGCTGCACTTAAAGCAACGTGTAGGGTGTTTGTTAAAAAAAGTATTATGGGAAAAAGTGCTCTGCTCTGGTTTTTCTGGAAGACGAAATGGGAATGTAACAAGGTAATAATGCTCTTGGGAAACAAGCCACAACAGTAAAGTAATGCTGATGTACTATTCATATTCAACTTCTTTCAGGAAATTAGGAGTTGTTTAGAGTTTAATAGAAGAAAAAAAATCTATTGTTAAGACTGGGAGATTTTAAATGACATTTTAGTCAAACAACTGAAAGGCAAAAAGGCAGTATTAAAACCATAAAATTAGGGGGAAAGTAAAACTGACTTCTAGACTGAGACTCAAATACGTGATGATTATACTTTAAGATCCATAGGATCTTTAAAATCCATAGGATTTACTGAAAAATAAACCTGATACTATATACAGATTTTATTTTATTTTTTCTCAGAGCAGTACTTATATATTTTGTTTTAGCAAATCACTTATGAGATACTGACATCTCTCTTTGACATCCCAAGGTGCCAGCCCTGGAAAAGGCATTCAGACTTTCGCTAGACATAATTAATCTGGTACGATGGCGCACTTCATAATTTATCACAACTTGTGAGTCACACTGCCATACACAGAGGCATTAGCTAATGATTTGGCCAGCCTGTGTTTTCATCTTGGGTTGTGGTTTTGGGCTGAGGGCTGGGTTTCAGAGCGGGTATGTTGATGTTAGTTCAGGTCATGAGGGGCTTTAAAACGAGAGATCCAATTAGTGCATCTCTTTCACTGCGTTTATATGCACAACGATATTCAGATTAATGAATGTTTTGTTATGTATGCATCTTGTAGATGTGCTAATTTGATGAAGCTATTTTTCTGGTTTCTTAATACTGGGGGTGGCACTAACCTTAATCTAATTACACCTTTTTTATGAATCACTGAGATATAAAAAGACAAGAAATAAAAAAATAAAAAAGTGAAGAAACAAATTATGAATTTGATATAAAAGATTGTTGTAAACTTGTTGATACAGGAAATCAGCAGTCTAATAAAGAGGTTTGGAAAAATGTATTTTATGTATTTTGAAACTACACAAATACTAAGATTAAATGTATTTAAATACAAAAATGGTATTTTGTATTTCAAATACATGTATTTGACATACTGACCATCCCTGCTTATAGGTTTGGAACAATTTCAGGGTTCATTTAATTTCATTTAAATTGTATCCCTTTAATATATTTATTTTATTTGTTTCCCTTTAATATATTTATTTCTTATATTTATTTGGCATATGCTGTCATCTGTGTACTATATGCAAATGAAGACAGGCTTGCTGTCTGACAATCTGACAACTGTCTGCTTTTAAAACTCTATACAGATGACACTCTGCAATACAGAACATGGATTATTAAAAACTTGGAAAGCAACAAGCATGTACCAGGCGCTTAATTTAGCATGAAAGACGGGTTCTCTCCGCTAATTATGTATTTACAGTTTTTATGTTGAGCAGCTCGATGCTTGTTCACTTTCTGAATGTACATATATCTCTTTGAATTAGCAGAAGACTGTAAGTTTAAGATGCTGTCAACATATAGTGAGATGGAGCACACTTGACAAGTTGTGTGGGAAGATTAAATCTGTTCCAGCTTTTGAGACTGAATTTTGGAGAGGAAAAAAATATATCTGAATTTTGGTTCTACTTTTATAGAGAAAATAGACCTAAGGGCTAAAACTCAGCATATGTATATATAACACTGTTATGCCACAAGCATTTTATAACAACTTCCAAAAGTTTTACAGTGAATTTATAGGTCAGGCCACCAAGGGAATAATACTCTGATTATAAGTCACACTTAAAACGTTCAAGTAATTTTTTGAAAGAAGTCTGTTATGCTAACCAGAGCTGCTTTTATTTTTAACTGGCATGTTGTGTTCTGGTCGTTTTAACCCGGAGAGGATTAAATTTTTTACTGAAAATGCCAAGTTTAGCAGTTATATATAACAGTTGTGTTATCGTATTGTACTACAACTTACTGCTCTCTCTCCTGTCTGGAACCTGATGAAGGGCGACGATTTAGGAAGGGGTGCTGATGTTAATTAGGGAGGAGGCGACTGACTCTTCACAATATATATATATATATGTGTGTGTGTGTGTGTGCTATACTTTATATATACTTATGCATTTAGCAGACGCTTTTATCTAAAGCAACTTACAGTGCATTCAGGCAATCAGTTTACACAGATCATGTGTTCTCGGGGAATTGGAGCCCCAACCTTGCGCTTGATATTGCAGTGATCTACCAATTGAGCTTCAGGAACACTGTATATATATATATATATATATATATATATATATATATATAGTTTCACACACTTTTTGGGACCAAACAAAATCCATTAACCAAAAGATCAGCAAAAAAAAAAAAAAAAAAAAAAAAACAGTCATTCAGTTCATCAATAAACTAATCAAGAACTCTTATTGAAAGCAGTGGCAATGAAATCCATCATGTGTTTCCATCAATTCAGTAAATCTTAGCCACAATGATCTGCCTTTGAGCACCTTCAGCCAACAGCTCTTTTCACCACAGTGTTTTAACAAGCGCTGCGAGGGATTGATTCTTCCTGCTGTCATAAGACAATGCAACAGCTCCTTCTCCTCTTCTCTTCTCATCCCACTGTTCCTCCACGTGATTCCCCAGTCAGGGTAACAGCATCACACTCAAACAGCTCTTTCTCACTCCTGCGTTCAGCAAAAACACCTGCTAATGCACTCAGATATGCACATTATACTTGAACTTCAGCTCTTACTCTGTTGGTTTACACTGTATGTGTGTTTTGTGCCTTGGCATCAGTAAAATACCCCTATCTGTCAGTTTGCTTTGCTGTCTGAGTTCAGTATTCTCTGTGCATTCACACAGTGACCTCCAGATCCACAGGAGATGGTGAGTGCTGTTAATTCGTGCCTCTGTGAGAGGGAGTTTTATTGTGGGACTTTAGTCCTTGGTTTTTTAAGCCAAGGACAAGCACCAAAAAGTGAGAGAAAGAGGTGCAAGCTGGCAGCTATTAGTAAAGCAAATAATATACTCAGAGACCTGCTACAGCATCAGTTTTGATCTTCACGTGCCATACAAAGCTGTACAACTTTATTCTTTCTGTGAGATGCAATACTTTGAATTGATGTGATGCTGATGACAGATTTGTCATTTTTAGATGAACTGTCCATTTAAGACAAAAGGGCCAGTGACTGTATTGTGAATTGCAGGTTGTCATAAATCCACCATTGCTTTCTGGTGCTGAACTCTTTTCTCAGATGCAAGCACAGTGTCCTCAAGCTCCTGGAACAGTGTGATGCAGTTGTACTGACATATAATCCATGACCATCTGGCTCCACACCTTTGGGCCTACAGTTGCTCTTTCTCTGGCTTTCCCTTCATGCCCTCTGTACCAAGTTCATCTCAGATTTTCACAACAGTTCTCCTGGACCGCTTCCTTTTTATACATTTTTATATGAGACATGTCACCATATTGTTTTTACTACAAGATGAAAAGTCTTATATACTAATGTTGTTATTGTTAACTAAAACTATTAAAATTATATACATTTTATATAACATGAAATCAAATTAAATGAAATAAAAGTTAAATATAAATATTGTCAACATCTGTGTAGTATCTTTGTATAGCATCATCTGCCTTTCACAAAGTAACACTGAACTCACCCAGAAATCCATCAGTATATTATTATGGGTGGATCTATTTGTCTGGCACTGAGAGGCATTGCTAGGTTTAATTGACAAGCTGTGTAACACGACATTTGTACGCTTGCGGGAGGATTTAATCTGACAGGAGCTGGCAACAGCAAGGCCACCTACAACACTCTCCATATGTAAGAGACAGAAGGGCCCACCATCCTTCAGCTAATGTTTACCGCTCTGCTGTAAAAGATGCCGTCCAGGGATGAGAAATTGACCTCACACACAGACACAACATAAACACAGTTAATATGCCACTGGAAATGATGTCATACGCATGTGAAATTGTATTGCCTGTTTTTAAGTCATAGTTTGTGTTCAATATGAGCCTGAAATACAAAACAATCAGCCTAATTAGGGATATTAAAGACCCACATACAAAAGCACAAACATAGACTAATATAAAAAAAATTATAATAATAACAACAACAACAATAATAATAATAATAATAATAATAAATTACTGTGTAGAGCATATTACATTTGTGAAATTAATATAAAGCATACAATTAGAAAACATTTAAAATATTTGTTAATGCAGTTTTATTTACCTATGTTGTTTTTTAATGAGTTTTTCATAAAATCATAATTTTTTAATAATACAATACTGCAATAATGCAGTGGTTACTATTTTTCAAAACGTGCAATTTTTGATGAGTTGTTAAACTATTTCTCATATGGAGACTATCATGACAGAAAGTTATCAAGTGAATTTTGCTTTGTCAAAATATCAAATAATTTTCTTTGAGAAAAATGCTAATGTTAAAAATATTTGCCAGATGGCAAATACAATGTAAACAATTGTTTATCATACAGAAAAGTATATTACACAGTAGGGGGTACAAGATTGCTATATTGTGTGATTGTGCAAGGCTATAATCTAAATTCCCTGAAACTTTGAATGTCATAGTATATGTGCTTTGACCCTGATGATTGCTGGTTGTGGTTTATTTTATCTCTCTCAAGCTTAAGGACACTAAATGTTTGCAGACTTTTCATTTGTGTATTTCCCTTTTTGGCACACACTTCAGGAGCATCTATGCTATAATTTGCATGTTTTTTCTATCAAATAATCAGAAACAAACATTTGAAGGACGATGCATCTCGTGATACTTTATAATGAATGTCATGCATAAAATGTCCATACTACCTGACAGATGTCGCTGAAATAGTCTGGAGAGTCACACCTGTCTCTGTTACAGGCAGAGCTCTGGAAATGGTGAGGAGAAAAGTCAAGATCTTGTAGTTACAGCATCCACCAGCAGGGGTTCACTAGGCCAGCCAAGCTCTGACCCGAGATTTGTGCTGCATGCCACGATGCCCTAAAAGTGTGAACTCTTTCTGTGCAGTAGTAGATACTTTTTAGTGTGTAGAAGAGGAAGCAAACTTCATACTAACATGTAATTGAATTGTGATTGGTTACATCTACCATGTTTGTAGTTCTGTTTATTCATGTTATTGGGTTTTTGCCAATATAAACCATTTAAGATCTTCAATATAAGACTTTCCAGGGATTTCTGACATACTGTTTTAACATAATATGCTTTGGGACACACTTATTCATTTAGGATAAATAGTATGCCCACTGGGATGCAGGGTTTGGTATAGTTCACTTTTACTGCGATACATTTCCCCTATAAGCATATTCGTTACTTACTACAAAATAGTCAGAAGAACTCAGTCTGCAGGAAAGCAGGTTTGGCGAAACAGTGGTCGGGCGTTTCCAAGACTCATAAAAACCCCTTTGCTCATGTGCAAACAAGTGTGCGCTGCGCACAGCCGCAGATGATTTTATTTTCTTCTCAAGTTGAGTCAGGGGTGTGCAATACAGCAATGATAATATGGTAGGTGCAATGTAATGATGTGCAATCTGACGTTAAATCACACAAAGAGTGCACGCACATTGATTTATTACTAAAAGTACTAAAACGAAATATTCCAGGCATTCTAAATTGTAGACGGCAAAAATGCTTATGTAGGCTTTTTATATTTATATAATTTCATGTAGGTCTAGTTTGTGTCTCGATTAGATATGGTAACCCTCGTTTCCTGAAGGACGGAACAGAGACGTCACGTCGGTGACCAACGAATTGTGATATCGAGTCCCAATTTTGTCGGCCACCGACATGCCGTCGAGAGCGACCGACTGAAAGAGAACGTCTCGGTTACATATGGTGGGTATTTCTTCAGGGCATTTTATAGTAGGCAAAAAAATCATTGACATGCCCAATTCGGACAGGATTAAAATCACAGAGGAGCTGTGGTAGTTATTACATTTCCCCGCTTCCCTGTGTAAAATTAATCCTGTCTGAATAGGGCTGTATATAATTGTTTCTTCATTAGTTAATAGGGTTTCTTCCCTCCAAACATTCCTCAGCTGTGGCCAAATGACGTGTCTGTTATAAATTAGGTGTATAGAGACAGTACCTTGAGTTTTATGGAGGAAAATAAACTAGAACAAATTCGACTTGGACAATTTAGTCCTGGCAATGCTAAGCTATGGGGCATGTCACTATTTGTTAAGATGGGGATTTTTATGGGGACAGCCTTATATGTTTTACGCCTCTCTCCCACATGTGAAATTGTTGCCGAATTGCTCTCGCTGTTCGAGGCTGGGATAATTTCATTTGACAACACCTGTTCTAGTGCAATGCATTATTTTTCAGTGGGAATGATCTTCTCCCCTTTAATACAAGAGAATGGCCCAGTACCATCCATCCAAAACACTACCCACAAACACTTTAACACTGGTTTCTGTTTGACTGCTTCCCAAAAACAGTCATGCTTTATACCAAATGCAGTGTTTTATTTGAATATTAAAGGAATAGTTAGTCCAAAATGAAATTAGGTGAAAATGTCCTGAAAATTGTGAATTTTATATATAAATATATGGATGGTAATGTATGTCCTTCCAACAAATGTAAACCTTTTAAAGTCACACTTCAGTGTTATTTCAACTAATTATGTGCCAGTGTTGTTTTCTCTGTAAATATTTCCATAATTCAGCGTACATAACTAGAATTTAAGAAAATACTTGATTTAATAAGGTGTTCAGAACAGCACTGTAGTGAAGTGTCTAATAAGCCTGATCAAAATGCAGAGAGAATCAAGCCAAAGCCTTTGTAAATGAAGGAAACTTAATCAGAATAAAGGTCTCAACATGTAAACAGCTTAGACTCATTACTCACAGAAACATGCATCAGCAGTATTAAAGTCATTTTTTCAGATTTAATGGTTGTGAAAAAAAGAAAAGTAACCATTGTTTCTAATGTTTTAATTTCATTACAAAATTGTTTAAATTGTCTGATTTTACTGAATTGTGTGTCTTACATTACATATATATATGTAATATACGTGTGTGTGTGTGTGTTTTATATTAAAATATGTTCTATTTCACATCATAAAAATATAAAAATATGATAATGCTTCCCAACTACATGACATATATCACTGAAAATAATAAAGAAAAAAGGCAGCATTTAGAAGGCCTACACCTTTTAGCCAATCAGAAATGCTTCCTACCAGTCAATCTTTGTGTGCGTTCAGAAATGCTGACATCTGATTGGCTAACAGTGTCTTTCAAGGGTGGTGTTATGGAAATGAGGCATATAACTGAAGTAAGCAAAAAATAATTTTATGCAGCATTACTGACTTTTTGATGAATTACACACTGGCTCGTTACTAGACATATGCCTTTTTCTTCTTGAACTATTTTAATTTTCAAATTAAGTGTTTGAGATTGTCCAAGCAAGATTTTTTTTTTTTTTTTCTAAGGTTTCCAGCAGACTGAGGCAGTGTCTCTTGCAATGTTTTCATGTGTATTGCACCATCCATTGTTCCCTTTTCCCCCCTTTTAACGACATGAATACTCGATGTTAACAAGAAAAAGCACACTTCATGATTCTATCACCAGCATACTTCACTGAAGAAACTGAGTTCTTTTGGACCACACATATCACCATGATTTATCTTGTTCCCATGCATCTAACCACAAAAAAAAAAAAAAAAAAAAAAAAAAAAAAAAAAAAAAAAAAAAAAATTGTACATTTAAACATTAATAGCAAAATAATATGGACTAATATGGATTGTTATTATTATTGTAACTGCATTTTTGAAAAGGTTTTTAACCAACTCAAAATCTATTTAGTGTATGGCTGAAACTGAAACTGAAATTAAACTTTTGATTTAGCCATTAAATGCCATATTGTCTAGCTCCAGACATCGTTTCTGCCTGCCGAGCTGTTCGTGATGTTGAGCAGTGCTCTGGTGCTTTGCTCTCCGTTACTGAACTGTATGTAAATGTCAGGGCAGCTTCCAAATACTACAAGAGATCCCAGCAGTTCAGGTTGCTCCCCATATTGCTGAACAAATCCACCATAGCCTTAAATTTGTTGTCTGTTTTACATGAAGACCTGCATTATTCTTTGAGCTGAAGAGGGATTCCACCATTCATTTTCTTTCCCAGAGTACCCTTCTGTTTGAATGGTTCTTCACGCTTCTATCTTTCAGCAGTTTCAATTTATTTATTTTTTTTCACACGCAGGAGGCCTGTTTGAAATGGGCTGGAATCACTGTACCAGTTTTATTAACGCTGGATTCAGGCCTGCATGTTAGTAGACTAAAGACTTTGATGAGTTTAGCCTTGAGGAACACATTGAAAGTTTAATGATATGGTCATTTCTGGCTGCCCTTTGAAGCTGTATTACATAAAAATAGGTTTGCATTTGAAGAATTCACAAAACAATATATTATAGTTCATTGTTTTCATCCTAAAATGATTTGAGTGAATGTTTAAACTAATCTTTTTTTTTTAACACCCAAATGATAACATTTTGACTCAAAACGTGCTCTATATGAGTGAGGGCTTTCAGGTGGTTAATATATATATTTATATAATATATATAATTTTTTTTTTTTTTTTTTTTTTTTTCACACACTTGTTACTATAACTTCTGAGAGACTCAATGAACTCTCCCCCCGTAATGATCAGTGCTTCTTCAAGAGGCTTTGAGTTCATATAGGTATGAATTCTTTCTTGGAGCATAGATTGTAAGTTTATGAGTCTACTTTTTTTCCGCTCTAGGCATGAATTTCCTCTCTTTCCCGTCTCTAATTTTCCTGGAGGAATTTGACTGACCTAGTTAGCACAGTCTCGTGCACCTTAAGAATTTTATAAAGGATATTTACAGCGCTGTAGATAGATTCAGCATGATATGATTAAGTAATGAAGAGATGAATTATTAGGGTGTCAAGGAGGAAGCCTGATGCATCATTTAATGGTGTTATATGCTGAGATGAAAAGAAGATGTGAGGATTTGTGCATTTTGAGGTTGTTTTAGGCTGATTTATTGAGCAGTTTATGGAATGGGTAATTTAATAATAGTTCTGATTCAGATTTTATGTGGACGTTTGTGCTAAGAGATGATTTGTTGATTTTTTTTTATGCATGAAAAATAATTCCAAAATTAGTTTTTTTTTTTTTATTTTTTTTTTTTTGCTGCCAAGGAATCTGTCTAACACAACTATATGTGGGTATATGAAATGTTTTTGAGAAGCTGACATGATTGTGGCATGCAATACTTCATTTATCATGACTTTAAATAGCATTTTGCTATTTTAAAGTCATGTGTGCAGCTTTTATGATCTACAGTCATATTAACTGCTTAATTTGTCACAACATAGTGCTTATTAACATATGTAATTGGGGCAAAATGTTTTGTTTTGTTTTTTTTATTTTATTTATTTTTTAATGATAATGAATGAAATTAATTTATTGGAAATAAATGTAAACAATTACATGATCTGAGATATGCTTAATTAATCTTACATATTAATCTAAGATAATTGAACTTGAAAATGAACTTTTTGTGTGAATTTATACAGTATACAGCATTCTGCCAGATAAATAACGCATTTAAGTTTTACTAAAATGCATCGTTTCATCTGAAAACATATACAGTAAATATGCTTTCAGAAGGTTAACAGGGTTAACAGTTTTGCAATTTAATGTAACAAGCCTTGTGATCAAGGTTGTGAAAGTACAACAAACTTCTTAGAGAAATCAATGCAATCAAATATATTTCAATTAACGTTTCAGTTGCCAGTTATTTACTAATGCAACATCATGGTTACAGGATTGACATTTTAGACCCTACCCACAAATCATAACTAAACAAGACAAAATAAAATGAATATATATGTTTTTCTTGTACTACAGGTGATTCTCATGCTGACCAAACTGTATGACTTCAATCTGGGCAGTGTCACAGAGAGCTCCTTATGGAGGTAAGAATACAGATTCATGCTGAAATGTTTTACTAGCATGTTATGTAATATACCTTTGTGACTGTTTGTTTCTGAAATTGTTAAAGCTTTTATTCAAGCAAGTTGATAAAATAGTTCACTGTTACAATTTATACATTGTGTAAATTATGTGATACAGTGTCCCGGTGGTAGCTCCACAAACATCAGAGAGAAACAGATAAATACATTGTGCTTTAAAATTTCTCATATTCTCTCTGGAGTTGTGTTTGTTTAAGCAGCGTGGCAGTACAAACACGTCCAGCGTTGTGACTTTTAAATCAACTCTGTATTAATAGTCTGATGAAGCTACATTAGCTGATTAATGGCGTGTCTGTCGCTGATTGTTTTTATTCCCTCTCCAGCGCACAGCTCATTGATCTGAGTGGACATAACACATGTGTATTAGAGCTGCTTGAATGGAGCTAATATTGAACATTTTAAAGGGACAGTTAACCAAAAAGTAAAAAATCTTCTTGCCATTCCAAACCTGTTTCTTCTGTGGCAGGCACCAAAAAAATAAAAAAATAAAAATAAAAAATAAAAAAATAAAAAAATAAATAAATAATAATAATAATAATAATAATAATAATAATAATAATAATAATAATAATAATAATAATAATAATAATATATATATATATATTGAAGAATGTTGGCAATCAATGGTTTTGGATCCTACTGACTTCCATAGAAAGGACAAAAATACTATGGAAGACGGTGAGACTCTAAACTGTTAGGTTGCCAGCTTTCTTCTAAAAATCTTTTCTTTTATGGAAATGATGTCATCATTTATTCATCCTCGTGTCATTCATGTATGCATTTCTTTCTTCATTGGAACCCAAAATTTATATTTTAAAGAATATTGGCAACTAGATGGTTCTCAGATCCCACTGGCTTCCATTGTAAGGACATACAATGCTATAGAAGTCAATGAGACCAAAAACAGTTATCAACATTCTTCAAAACATCTTATTTTGTAAAAACTCAATTGTCATTATCATGTATGATAACGAGTATTTTTGGGTGAGCTATTTCTTAACTTCCACTAATCTAAAGCTCTATTAGCATCAAACAAATGGTCAAATTGGCCTCAAATCACCAGATCTGGCAGCTTCTACCAGCAGCAGATTGGAGTGGAGATGCTTAGCAGACTGTGTGGCCCTTTAGCTTGGGAAGTGGGAGCTTCTATCGGAAATGCATTGGCCAAACATTCTGTAATATAGCAGAATAGGAAAAGATCCAGCTGAGCTCATAACAAAGAAAAAAATCTGATTGGTTCAGCAATCTCTCACTCTCAGACAATGCTTTGCTGTTGACCCAGCATTTCAGTAATGAAGTTAGTGACCCTGCATAAAATATGCTGGTAACCAGAGGGTTATTCATTAAATGGCAGTATGAGGTGTAGTTACCTACCCAATCATTTAAGATGAACTGGAAATGATAATTAGATTTCTAGATTATGTCTGTCCTTTATGTGTGTGTGTGTGTGTGTGTGCATGCTCTACAGTTCATCATGTAAAGGTTCACCTATGTATTTCATTATGAAAAATGGGTTATTTATCCATGTAGGTCAAGACTGAAACACATCCGTGTCAAAACAACACTTTTACATTTGTCAAAATATATACAGTAAACTGTTTAAACTGTTTCTTATTGAGAAGTAATTGAATATTTATTCTGCAAAAAATACATCAAATTAATTGAAAAGTGAAAAATCCATACATACTGTTCTTTTGAGGAATCCTGAATAAAAGTATCACAGTTTTCACAATAATAACAGCAAAGTTAATATACTGTTATTGCTGTATTTTTTTTACTATATATTCTGGTTAATATAATATAATATAATATAATATAATATAATATAATATAATATAATATAATATAATATAATATAATATAATATAATATAATATAATATAAGTGTGCAATGGATACAAATGTGTAAATTTATGAAAAAAATGCATAATTTCTAGTGATTTTGAGACTGATATTCTGTGAATTGCATCTTTAAATATTCTGAATGATGTGCTTTCTGTCTTATACAGGTTATCATGTAAGTGCATAGTATCTGTGTATAGTTACAGTACTGTATAGTAGTATATTGTAAGTGTAAAAGCTTCTCTAATCGATGGTAATTTAATAACCTAGGCCATATTAAAGGTCACGTGCATCCTATAGTGTCCCCTCATGATATCTGCATATTTCAAGACAATTATTTCCCCTTCACCCGAGTAGATAAATTCAGGAACGCTTTAATGAATGTAGTCAAATCCCTTCCATGGCAGATCATTAAACTTTCATGGGAAGTTATAAAGAACTAAGTCACTTCCTAGAATGTAGGTACTGTAATCTGTTTTTGGAATAGTAGTATGTATAGTGAATAGTGAAACACTGTAAACATATGGTCAGCAAAAAAAGTGCTATTTCTGAAACCAGGTGTCTTTGTAAAATGAATAAATATTATTATAAAAAAGTACTAGCCTCTAGTACCCTTAAATACTTACAAGACCAAGAGAGAGAGAGAGAGAGAGAGAGAGAGAGAGAGAGAGAGAGAGCAAAAAATAAAAGTACTTGGTAAGTACTTAATTTATGACATTGTTGGCTTTGAACAAAGCTTCACTGTGATAGCTGCTCTTATTGAGGTGCTGGTTATTAAATGTAATTTTGAGTATGAAAGAAGGTTTGATTAATGCACATAGGCACAAATTATACAGCCTTGTGTCCTCATGCCTCATGTCTATGCTGGTAAAAAAAAAAAAAAAAAAAAAAAAAAAAAAAAAAAAAAAGATTAGTTAATTTCTTCATTGCAAATTTCCTTCATTTGTTCAGAAAAATGCATTGTAAAAAGGGTTTTGTCAAATAATATAAAATGTGCTTTTATTAAATCAACTGCTTTTATTCAAGTCAAGATACCGATTAATATTAATTAACTGATCACTTTTACAATGAAAGGCATTCAAAGAAAGTATAGGTTCAGCACAAGTTTAAGATCCGTTTACAGCATAATATTGATTACAATCAACCAATCAACCAATCAATCAATCAACCAACCAATCAACCAATCGATCAACCAACCAATCGATCAACCAATAAATCAATCAACCAATCGATCAATCAATCAGTTAATTGATCAATCAACCAATGTTACACTGATTTAATTACAGGAGAGTTGAAGTGAACTGTGCAATTTTTTGCAAGGAATTATGTAAAGCAGAAATGGCACTTGCAGTAATTATTTGGTTAAAACTCATGCATTATTTGAGATGTTAAGCTGTATGAATCACATTCAGTTGTTTAAGGGTTTTAAGCATTATGTGAAAAGCTATTCAGTGTTCTCCTGTTGTGAAATCATAATCATGTTTATTACAGCGATTACTCTAAGAATACTCTTTCTGTTGAGCATTGTAAACTGCCCTTTTGCAATAAATACTCATCTCCACTTGAAATATCCAACTGTTCTTAGCATTTTGATGTATAATGAGTTTGTTTGTCTTTGCTGAGCTGTTCATGCCTATTTAACCATGTTTGTACATATTTTTGTCACGACTGAAGGATTGTCCTTGCTCTTTTAATATAAAAGTTGTTTATACTATATAACATCCTCAATGTGAAGACCCAGGACACAATAATACATTTTTAAGTTACTTTACTAGTTACTTGAAAAAAAAAGTATTCTGATTAAGCAATTTGTGTTGCTTGTTATTCGCTACTCCCAACACCGTTCACCTCAACACAATGTCATGTTTGTATCAAGGACCCATTCACAATGTATTGTTTGGTGGAAAATAGTATGACCGGGGTGAGTAACATACATTTACACATCAACATCTTTTCAGTATTCAGCAACTTGATTCTCCCTAATGAATGACAGCTACACTGGTATTTTCCATTTGCAATTAAAGCTTGTGAAATAATGGATTCAATTAAATTATGTTGATGCAAGAAACATGGACTAACATTAGAAGTGAACTTAATATTTGAACAAATCCTCTTCAAAGCAGGATATTTGAAATTGCATGCTTTTAATGTATTAATGTAGCAATGAGAACTCTAAATGGTCCAAGGTCAAACGTCGACAGGGGAAAAACGCTGCTGGGCTGTAATACAGCTTTAGGCTAGAATTTTGAAAGAGAAGCGGGAAAAAAATATGTAGAAGCTTGTTATAAAAAGATGATGTTGTAAGTGTTTTTAAAGATGTAAGAATAGCACAGTTCTCTGGCATTATCAAACTGCAAGTCAAATGAGGTTTGTAAAACTTTAACATCCAAACATCATTTTTATTTTTACGGTTGGACGTTTGATTGCACACTTTTAAAGTGGTAGTAGATATTTTGATTCTCTGAAGTACGTGTGTTCGCGTCGTCTGTGTGCGAGTTGGCAAGACGTTGCTCTTCTAAAATAGATTTGAAATGGCAGTTCTACCCCGAAAAAACATGTTTAAAAAATGTCAGGTCTCAACCGAACACAAGTTTCACATTAGCACACAGATGAACGTATGAATATTTTATAAAACTCACCACATCTTCACCGCAGCCTATTTTCAAATGCTGTCAATATTCAACATTTCATATAACAGGGAATGTAAACAACAGTTTGTTGGATATCTTTCCTTCTCTCTTTCTTTATGACACTGTGTTTATGTAGGTGTGCAGATACCGCTATTCTAAAACAAGCAAACGAAAAGTGCTTTTCATTTCAAAAACAGCTTTTAATTGGATCTTTCTGATCTGTAATGAGGCAACCGTCTCTTTCTGGGATTCTGAAGGTCGACACATTATTCTGGAACAAAATTCTTTTTTTGAACACTTAGTGTATGCCAACTGCTTTATTTTATTTTCAAATTTTTAGAATAGTCACAAAACTAATAACTACTTGGAATGTACCCTTTTAGTTTAACCGTGTTGCTGTTTATCATCCTCAAGTGACCTCACGGTCACGGCCTGAGCTTGAGTTCTGGTCAGGACACATGGTTGTTGTTTCTGTGATGTGGCTAAACCGCCGTACAAGCAGTGTAAAAGTAACTTCTATTGAGCCCATGAACAAGACTCTTAACCCCAGGTTACTCCAGAGGGGCTAATTGTGTTAACATTTGCCGTTGCGTTATGATCTATAGAGCGAAACATTAACTACAGTGTTATCATCGTTGGCATATCGCCTGTAGTTCTTTGAATCGCCAAGTTTTGGAATTGCAGCCAGGAATGGCATATACTTTACAATGGAAATTTCAGCTTTGCGCAAGGTTTGAAATGTCCAGTATTTGTTAGTATTTATACAATTATATATAGGGGAGAGCAGGGGCGAAAGTACCATTTTTCAGAAAAACTTCATTTTAAAAGATAATATTGTGTACAGAGATATATTTCTGCTGTGGCCAGTAACTCAGAAGTGTGGTCTAACAATACCAGGTGGTATTTTGTAGAAATGTAGAAAGACTTCAGTATAATTTCACTTTGATCATAAGTTGAACATTGTTACTTTCGACCCCATCGGTTGGGACGTAAGTAACACACAGGTGGGTCAAAAGTAACACAACAATATAAGCTAGATTGTTTTCTGTTAGTCTTATTTTTCTTAAGTATACCTGATTGTGACCTTGTTAATAAATAACTGCAAACATATTTTGTCCTTTATTTAAATAATAATAAAAAAAAATCTACATAATGCACAATATAAATTTTTTATCACATTAGCATAATAAAAAAACTCTAAACATGGCTATTTATGTTTCCATCCAGTTGTTTTTATGCATAAATTGAAAATGTGCATTAAAACATCTGGAAACACTGCAAATTCACAGGTGGAGGTGTAAAGGCTAAGATATGGCTAAAACCTAAATATAAATGTGATGTAGCAGCTGCCCAGAGAGTGATGTTCCTCTATGTCCAGAAACACACTCTCAAAAACATCTGGATAAAACCAGACCTCTGTCTGTCTTTCTGACCCTCACTAAGACATATTCTTTTGGTATAATATGACATAAACATTTGTAAGAAATGATGCAAGACACAGAAATTCACAATATAGCTTGCACTGGAACAAAATAAATACTTTTTGTGACTGTAGCGGGACAAAAGTAACAAATTTGAAAATGCAAACTTTAGGATTATTTAGTGTTAAAGCACTAAATAATCTGTAGATTGATCATTACTTTCACACATGAAACAAGAAAAACAACACGACTAATAAAAAAAAAAAAATAATTACCGCTTCAACAATTACTTTACTTTTTGCACTCGAAAACAGTTTTGCGGACCTAACTTCCGGAAACGATGAGGAAATCACATGATATTTCTCAGCTCCGTCAAGGATTGCATGCTGAACATGCTGTCATAGCTGGGAATGCAAATGCAGAAAGAGGCTCGGAGAAAATCGCTTTGTTACTTTCGTCCCGTGTTACTTTCGCCCCGGTTCTCCCCTATATATAAAACTGAACTTTATTGCAATGTCATTAGATCACTTTGCATTGTCTAAATAAGATTTAATTAACTTATTAAAATTTCCAAGAGCATCCTGATAAACGTTTGTGAACCCATGTTTAACAAGTCATTTTGTTTTTCAGTTTGCAATGTATAGCGAACCGGCAGGACTTTTTTTGTCGTTGTGCTTTACATTAAAGCACTGAACTGAAAGGGCCTTGGGTATGTTGTAAATCGATGAGATAAAAGAGCTAAATGACTGTTTTTGCTCTGTTTACGATGCTGAGAACCTTAATTTCATCTCAGTGGACCTTCCCGGGCCTAGAAAATGACATATATTTAGTTAATAACCAACAAATGCTACATATAGCACCAGAGCAACACAGCTGTATCCTCTGAAATGGCTGTGTTTGTTTGTGTAGATGTCAGGGAAGTGTCTGTTGTTCCCCTAACAGTCAACAGAGGGCATCCTCTCTGGAATTCCCTGTTTATCCCAAGCTTGTTCCCATAGTAACCAAACACCTGTGTTGCATTTAGAGCTCATTAGTTAACCGTTAAATGCTCCCTTTGTTTCAACGGTCATTTGTGAAGTCTTATTTGTAGGATTAATGCGATCCTGACCAGCTGTCTTTGTGTATTCTGTTTAATGCTCCAGTTATTGAACATTGTTGTGTTGACCTAGTCTGTCTCTTGGATTTTAATCTTTTTTTTTTTTTTTTTTTTTTCACCCGATAGTGAAAAAAAAAAAAGAAGCCAGTGTTACTTTTGGCCTGTACTTTATTATTTGGAACTGTTATTGTATCATGGAGAAACTGCTGAGTTTCTAGAATACAGAACTCAGGATGTTGAATGATGAAAATGAAAAGTCAGTTAGCAAAGTCTCATTAACATTCAAAATGACAGATTCTTGAGATAAAACTCTCTGTGTGTCTTTCCTCAGCTTTGACTGATGGTCTCTTTTCTTTAACTTCCGCCATACTGTAAGTTTAATTAAAAGCTGACATTTTGTGTGAATACTGATGGGCATGAGGATGATGGGCTGGCAGGGGGTCTACTTACAGAAATTGCATTTTAACTAAATCTAAATATTTGCTGATGTGAAAAAGTATTAAATTCTATATCAACAAGATTTGATAAGATATGAGTTAATGAAAGCTCATTACATAAAATGAAATGATAGATCCTAATTGCTTTAAGTGGATAAAAAAAGGTTGAAACTGAATAAAACTTTGGATTAGATGTATTAAATTATTTAAATAAAGTGCTATATAATTTTTTATACAAAATAAAAGTACAACTAATAATGAATTTCATAATACATTAATTTATTATTTTTCTTCATCCAACTGAGTCTCATTGCAGTTCATTATATATATATATATATATATATATATATATATATATATATATATATATATATATATATATATATATATATATATATATATATATTATTATTATTATTATTATTTTATTTATTTATTTATTTATTTATTTTTTTTGGTGAATTGGTGGCTAAATATGTATTTGTACAATCTCATTTGTATTGTATTTTATATTGTATTTTCATTTTCTGAAAATCATATGTTTTCATACAATTCATATTGAGATCGGAAGTCAACAGTTATTTCTATCCTAAAAGAGAACATTTCCAAAAATGTCCTAGTTTCCAAGAATCTCAAATGTAACATATGGCCCATTATTGACAATTTAACATAAAATGCAGACACTAGAACCAAAGATTATCAAATGTTTGTAGATTAAGATTAATGCAGATGTTGAATAATATGCTTTAAATTGCATGCTTATCACTCCTTAGCAATTCAGAATTCATGTTGTTGTTGTTTTAGAATTAGATTGTACTAAACTAGGCAACAACAACAAAAAAGTTTTAAACATACACTAGTCATTTCAATTTAACACAGATTAAATTGTTAAAAATCATTAAAACTAAATTAACTTAATTTAAATTCAGTCACGTTAATTTTTTACGAAACTCCTTATTAAAACACATTATAGTGTGATTGATTAAAATACACTTTAATAGATTGGCGTAATGCATTTTAATTATGCTAAATCGCAACTTCATTATTAGAAAAAAAAGTATTTACAAATATATTTAACTGTAACTTTAACTGACATTAAGAGAAGTACACTTACATTGAGAAGTACACTTTTTTGTTTTTCAAATAAAGAATTGCAATGAATGTGCAATTATGTGGGTAAAAAAAAATACAAATAGCATTTAATATAGATTTATTAAAATATAATACATTTGAAATCAATCTCACATTATGTGCATTTAGGTTTTCCAAAACATTAAATTCACAGTGTATTTTGCATAATAAATACACTTTATAAAAGTATGTTTCCTATGAAAGCACCACCTCGTAAAACATCTATGATCCTGAGATTAGGTAGATTCATCCATCTCTTTTTATAAAGCAATGTACAGGGTCATGGCCGCTGCATAACTAGAAAAAAAATCGTTGCAACCTTTCTTAAACTTGTAATTACCTTCCACAAATCAAATTAGACACTTAAGAAGTGTTTCGCTGCCATGAATAAGCTACAGTTCCATATTTTAATTCTGATGCTTTAATTACAACGGCTGATTCCCCGGGTTCTCATCAAAGCCTCTGATTGCATTTCAGGTCAACAGATTACGGAACCACTTACGAGAAACTCAATGAAAAGGTGGGAGTAAAGACCATCCTCAGCTATCTGTACGTCAGCCCTAACAACAAGCGCAAGGTAAGATTAATGGCGTCAGTTTCTTTTGCTACAGCTATGCATTGTTAGTCTTCATGATGTCTCTTTTACGAAAGTGTCAAAGCATTTTTCAAGGTGATTATGCTTATGTGTGTGCGGACCTCGAACCCCTCGATCATTTATGACCGCTGGCCGTGTTGGAAGGATTTCTCAGGTCTTCTTCTTGGCTCAGTGTACTGTTGGCTAATTTATCCTCTGGTAGTATTTACTAACCTCTCCCGCTTTTTATGAGATCAATGCATTTTAAAGATTCACTGACTACGCCACGTAGTTTTCACTTGAAGATATAGTAGCATTCAAAGCAAAACGCATTCGTATATCATTAATATTGATAAGGCTGTATTTTTTCAGTTTTTACTTTGAGGGCTAATGAATTATGAACAGGATGAAAAGAGATTCATAAATTGCTAGTGTTTTAATCAAAGGCATGACAAGAAGGCTTGTATTTATGGCTTGAGGCTTGGGAGTTTGATTTGACAGTGTAAGCTATCTTTCTCTTTCCTCCTTCTTTAAACCTCTTTTCTTTCCCTTTAATATTTTCTTTATCAAGAGAAATTGTTTACTAGTTAATTGTGGCTATTAGTCAATTAATTATGGGTAGTAACGAAGATGGAACCTCCAGTAGTTAACATTAACATTGCTAAGCTACATGCTAGTCATTCATTTCTGTAAAAGTGTGTGAATTTTATGGAAACTTGAGTATTTATAATTGCATCTGGTCATTTGAATCAGTGAATCATTTTTATGGAATTTAGTTCATTCAGATGAAGCATCTGAACGAATCAATTCACTAGAATGAATCTAGATTTCCCAAAGCTACATATTAGATGCACAATGTCGTGAGGATGTTGTGTTTTGTCAAACTTTTGGTAACGTAATATGAGGCATTATCTAATTAAATATGCACAAATCTTATATTTTCAGAACAGAAATCAGAACAAGCAATGAAAAAAATTATATTGATGGATTGTGGAGTATGCTTTACAAAAATACTTTTCCAGTATTTCTTCTTCAAAATTTCACATTTCCTTCAAAGCGTTAACCACCATTTCTTTATTTGTGGAAGCTATTTTTTTTAATTTAATTTAATTTAATTTAATTTAATTTAATTTAATTTAATTTAATTTAATTTAATTTAATTTAATTTAATTTAATTGCAATACAATTCAAATGTATTTTATTTTATTCATTTGCAATAAAATTCAAATTTATTTTATTTAATTTTTCACTGTTCAAGTTGTTTAGAAATAAAATTCAATATAAATCATGCCAATTATAAACCATTATGTAAAATTCTTCAGAATAAAACTTTAAAGTTCGTTGTGTGTCACAAAAAAAGTCACTTTTGGTAAGATTATATATATATATATATATATATATATATATATATATATATATATATATATATATATATATATATATATATATATATATATGTATATATGTATTGCAATTGAAATTTACAGATGCAAATAGATAAAATGCATGTGTATTTTCAGTGTACAGAGACGAAAGCACCAAAATCGCAAAACTGATCATTCCTGAAAAATTATTTTTTTATTTATTTATTTTATTTTTTTTGGCCTTAAAACATGCCTACTGGAATGTAATGAAGTTAGTTATGTCGCTTCTTTTGCTTAATTACTCCCCAGCACTGCTGCTCAGTCTTGTTCCCTCCACTGTTCAGTTAAGATGCAGGAACTGTGGCAATCGTGGCACTCAATCATAATGTAATAATCCGGGATGTTCTTTTTCTAACAGATCAATTTTGTTTTGCCTACAGTTGTGGGTGCTTATTTAGGGATTCATATTTCCCAGCAGTTCTGAAGCGGCAGATTTAATTACGTTGTGTCTAGACGGCATCTCTACCACCAACACGCACACAAATGTCATCAACATCTGCTCAACGCTATACTGTATTGTTCATGCTCTCTGAATGCCAAAGGACAATCGTTTTCTTCAGCAAAGTAGCAAACTTGTACATCAGAGGGGGAGAGAGAAACCCACAGGAGATGTTCCTTCTTCTTGTTTCATCTAAATGCTTCATTTTCCAGCCAGTAATAAAGACGAAATGCAGGTTCACATAAATAGCTCCTCTCACTTCCACTGACATTATAAAACCAGGTCTGGGTCATAATTAAGGGCTCTACTGTAAACATAACAGCTTTGGGTCTAATAGAATAGTCAACATCCATTTTTCTGCTTTTATGCTAACATGTAATGAGGGGCGGCTATTTATATAAAACAAGCAGTCATTATGTTTGAACGTGAATGGTGATTTGAAGCAGGGCTGGTCAATGCAGCATATCACAAAGAGCCTTAATGAGTATAGTGTGGAGTGGAGAGTAGAGCTTTATTAACCCATTAATGCTAGTTGATAGTGTTCTCAGTGACACACTGGAACATATTCAACACAGCAACGAGTGATTACTCACTTAGATTTAGTGTGTATACAGCGTATACAGTAGTAAATATAGCATTTGTATAGTTTATTTATATGTTTTTTGGCCACTTTTTGTCGAGAGAACAGCAGAAAAGTTCTGCTTAATGGGAGCAGGTGAATAATAGAATATGGCTCCAACATTACAACATGTTTTTTATATTACTGTGTAACAAGACTAAAAAATAAAACAATTATTTAGACAAAATATTTTAGTTTTAAACTATTTTAGTCATAAGTCTAATTAAAGTATAATTAAAAATAAATCAATATAATCTAAATTTAATCAACAATATAATGGATATTATAAAATGTATAATGTACTATTAAAAATGTTCATTTTGAGAGTTGCTGAAGATAAATACAATACAAATTGTATGTGGAATTGTAAAAAGATTAAATTATAGCTACACAACCATTCAAAAGTTAGGGGTCTATATTTTATTCAACAAGAATGCATGAAATGAATCAAAAATGGCAGTAAAAATCATTTTAAATGTTACAAAAGATATTGAAATATTGATTTAATAAAAACTGTATCACTGTTTCCACAAAAATATTAAGCAACACAACTGTTTTTTACATTGATAATAACAGGAAATGCTTCTTCATCACAACATTTCTGAAGAGTAATTCAGCTTTAACATCACATAATAGATTAAATTTTTAAATGTATAGAATATATAATAATATGCATAAAACAGTTATTTAAAATTGTAATAAAATGTCATAAATTTGGCTATTTTTACTATATTTTTGATCAAGTTAATGCAGCCTTGGTGAGCAAACGAGACGTCTTTCAGCATAAAAAAATATTGCCGACCCCAAATTTTTGTAGAATAGTGTATGTATAATTACTTTTGTCTTAATTGTCTGCTGGTCAGGATATTATAAACCCATCTTCAAATCCTGCATAAGCATATTTTAGCAAAAAGAATGCATAAGAAATATGTTCTGGCTTGGTTAAAAAATATCAAATGGATGTGATCCAGTTATTTTAAATCTTCACTCTGCAAAGCGCAAAGCATGATACAGTATCCTATGTACAGAAATGACCACTTTAATTCATTCAGTATTGGTTTTTGTGTTCTCTCTCCCAGACAGTCTCCCACCCGTAGCTGACCGCATTTCTTGCAGGGTTTTGGCAGTGCCGCCGTTTCATTTTCCTCTCCGCTGTCTACAATCTGCTGTGGTTGCACTTTCTGCTGCGCGCATTTACCTCTCCCCGTGGCGTTCACTGTTCAAAACTACCGCACGGTGGTTTGGCTCATACCTCACTAATTATCCACCATCCTTTAATGATTGTAGAGAAATATTTAATCCCAATATGACAGTTAGTTTTACAGGGTGATTTCATTTTCTCCATCTCATTACACTCTGACTTCATATAATCTTTGCTATAGGACTGTATGACTTGCAAACCATACATTTGCAGCAACACGCCCCCCAAGGAACAGATTTAGGCATATTTCTGTATTTGTTGATGCCTCAAATTCAATTTGTCACACCCTGTAATGCACTCCTTAAAGCCACTAAATTTTCCACACTGAGAAATTTCTTTGTGAAATGTATAATAAAACAAAATCATTCTCCCGCAGAACACTGGCTTTTTCAGGACAGAATATAATAGAAATTTCATCTTGAGTAAATTTCATATTCACTACAAAGCGTTTCTGGCTTTGCTCATTTTTCTCATTTACTTATTTATTTATTTATTTTTCATCCCACTGCCTTGAACAAATTATCCACCTGACATTTTGCCACCAAAATCACAAGCTCCACATCTGATTATTTATCCTCCAAAAACATTCAGCCCCTTTTACAGTATTATATTTAGACCAGATTTAAACCATGGCTTGTCACTTGGATGCGAGTTAAACTCAAATCACTTATGGCTTAGAAATGCATTGATTAGTGTGTCTGTATCTTAAAATGATAACTCAAGACGAGTCATTTCTTTACAGGCCAAACTCCACTGGATTAAATGTGTGTGAAAAAGCAATCCCAGTAATATAAGTCCATAGTGAATACCACTTCCATCCAACTGTTTACTTACAGTAAGTTTGAGATTATAAAATGATTACATCAGTGTCAAAACAGGAGAAAGTTAAAAAAAAAAATAAAACCGGTCAAAAAAGGAGGAAGTTTGTCCCCATTGTATAACAGGTGGCCTTAAAGGGTAAGTTCACCCAATAATCAAAATTATGTGATTAATAACTCACCCTTATGCTGTTCCAAACATGTAAGACCTCCTTTTATCTTCGGAACACAGTTTAAGATATTTTAGATTTAGTCCGAGAGCTCTCAGTCCCTCCATTGAAACTGTGTGTACGGTATACTGTCCATGTCCAGAAAAGTAAGAAAAACATCATCAAAGTAGCCCATGTGACATCACAGGGTCAGTTAGAATTTTTTGAAGCATCGAAAGTACATTTTGGTCCAAAAATAGCAAAAACTACGACTTTATTCAGCATTGTCTTCTCTTCCGTGTCTGTTGTGAGATTTTTTTAAAACACAACAGTTTAAGTGATATCCGGTTCGCGAATGAATCATTCGATTTAACCGGATCTTCTTGAACCAGTTCACCAAATCGAACTGAATCATTTAAAATGGTTTGCGTCTCTAATACGCATTAATCCACAAATGACTTAATCTGTTAACTTTTTTCGCCAGATAATGAACAAAAGAATGACTCGATCATGAGTCAAGAACCGGTTGCATCGGTTTTCGGATCACCAGTAGTTCATTCAAACAGTTCGATTCAATAAACCAGTTGAAGAAAACGGTTCACCGGTTGCCCTTGATTCAAGCCTTCGGTTTACCCGCGCTCATAACATTAGCACAGAATTAGTTCAGAATCAATCACCAAAAGAAACACGCTGTGTTTCACGCTGAATCACACATGCGCAGTATCATCAGCTCCTCGGTTCACGAATAGGACGCGTCTGACAGAAACGGTTCTTGACTCGTGAACGAGTCATTATCTCGCTCGACTCTGTGTTCATCTTCAGTTCTCTCTTCACAGCAGTTCAGTCAGTGTACTGTTTGAGTAAAATAATTACTCTGGGATATTGGTTTGTTCGAACTCAGAGGGAGTGTCAGCCACATTAAAAAAGTTAATGGAGACGCAAACCATTAATGGAGACGCAAACCATTTTAAACGATTCAGTTCGAATTGGTGAACTGGTTCAAAAAGATCCGGTTACATCGAATGATTCGTTCACGAACAGGATATCACAAACTGCTTTGTTTTGAACTCTCTCTATATATATTTTATAAGATATATATAGTATATATATATATATATATATATATATATATATATATATATATATATATATATATAATTTTTTTTTTTTTCTTCACTTGGTTGCTGTCTGCTGAGAATGGACTATTGAGTCATTTGAATCAGTTGATCTAATTAATTCAATGTAGTCTGAATGGTTCATACTGTGAATGAATTAGATCAACTGATTCACTGAAAATATCTTGTGGGCATTGCTTATTCTCTCATTAATGATTCAAGGACAGCCTGAAAGATTTGAAGCAAAAACAACTTTGACTTCAGTCTCTTCAAAGCCATTGTATAATAGCATACTTTAAAGATCCTGTATGGTGCTTTTGTGTCCTTTTAGAAACTCACAAACTCCAGTCTCTATTGATCGAGCAGTACATTGTTAACAAACAATATCTGTTATGCTCAACAGAAGAAAAAGACCTAAAGGTTTAGGTATGATCGACATAGCATGGGTTGTTAATTATGACAGAGTTAGCATTTGACATGTCTTTAAAATCAGCTAAATGTAGAATGAGTGATTAAATGCACATCTTAATGAATCTTGTCCTGGTGGAAATGCCCTTTCAATGTGATTTAATTAGGTTTAGCTTTCCTTCTGCAAATATAAAAATTACGATCTCACAGAGGAAAGCAAAACTTACATACACAAAATCATACACATAAAGAAATGAAAATCCACTATTAAATAATAAAAGGTAAAATGTTTTGATAGTCTGTTCTCCTCTAGTGCCTCAGCCGTTAATTGTTATCACAAGGGACCTTTCATTCAGATTAGAGCGAGCGAACTGTCTTTTTACAAAGCAAACTTTCAACTTTCTTTTTTTTTTTTTTCATTTAATGGCTCTCTGTTGGCCTGCAAAAAGGTTATATGAACCCCACTTGAAGTTTACCAGCATACAACTGTGTTTCTGTGTGTAGTTGTGAGCAAATGTGTATGTTTAACACTATCCGTGCTTTATGAGAATGAAATTACAGGTAAACATTGTTTGCACTCCATCCCTGAGGACATCTCGTGCACTTTCATGTTCAAGGACCCGTTTTCATCATTTCTACCTCTCACAAAAAGGCACATTTTTAAAAAACTAAAACATCCTCATTAACCACCCACTTGTCAGGAGTACACCACACACATGGCCTGCTAGGAATGAATGGCTGATAGTGACCTCATGACAAACGGTGATACCTGATGACTAAGGCAGTTAAAGTCACTAAATCAAGGTTGAGATTCAGATCATTTGTGTAGGATTTTGACTAAGCTTTTGGCATTTGCTGTTCAACCCAAAGTGGTGAAATAAGTGTAATTATACAGTACACTCTTAAAAGTACTGCATCCACGGTTCCATGTAGAACATCCATGGAATCTCTCCATTCCAAGAAAGTTTTTTTTAGAATATTAATGATGATTCTATGGCATTGCTTTGAAAACCTCCTTTTGGAGCCTTTATTTTAAAGGAAGTATGTGTTTGTGTTGTTTTCTTATATAAAAAAGACTGTCTCTTAGCATTGCAACTCAACTTGAGCATCAGAAATTGGGTAAATACTGCAAAGGCTTGAAGAAACTAGCAGCCATTGTGAAACGAGACACATACGGTGGTTCTAAAATCCAGACCTATCTTTTATTCATGATTCACTTTGTGAGAACTGAAGCTGTAGCAGTTTTGTGTGCCAATAAAGAGAAAATGCAAGAAGCTAGTCTTAATGGTTGAGATTTTCAGTCTTATTCTGAGGTGGTGAGGGCAGTCCGTATGGAATGAGCTCTGCAGGGGAAACATTCACTGATGGGGCGGAAGCAAACGGCCTAACTGAGAGAGAAATAAAGATGAACATCTGGGTAGCCCTCAGGCATCATTTCAAAATGCCTGCAATGAGTAGAGAGAACAGAGAGGTGATTAAAACAGAGAAAGAGAGAGTAACCATACTCTTGCATTAAAAAAGACAAAACGATCAACTTTGGGAAAAGGTTTCCTTTATTGAAGAATTCATTCATTATTCTTGCATTAATGAGGATAATCTCCATGCATTATCAGTAATGAGCAAAAAATTCTTAGCATCATTTCATCATAATTCAAACTTTTATTGGTCACATCAGCCCACACAGTGGTGGTAATGTAATGTTTTGATTATTGATCTCATGTGTGTGCAGTTTGTCATTGTCTGCTTATATTTTTGGTCATACAAATATAATTAAAAAAAAATACATAATATTATATTATATTATATTATATTATTGAATCAATGTGTATTGGTGTAAAGTACTTATAAAAAGTACTTATATAATATAAAATTTACTTGACTAAGTGTTATGAATAAGAATAAGGGGATTTTTTTTTTTTTTTGCATGTCATGAAATTTTATTACAGTCAATTTAGATTAATAACATTTTGAATAATATATTGTAATTTAATATGCATATTAATTATGTATTTATTGTATGTATTGTATGTATGTATGTATGTATAATTATTTTATATGAGCAAATTTTACAAGTACATAACCAAACATATCATATAGAATTATGTAATTAATATATTACAGTATATTATACATTTGCTTAGTTAATATGTCTGGTGCCCTCTTCTTTATTTATTTTGCATTCATTTTATATATATATATATATATATATATATATATATATATATATATATATATATATATATATATATATATATATATATTATTATTATTATTATTATTATTATTATTTTGTGCCAGACAATAGAAGTCTTGAACTATTCTTTTTAATCATGCTAAAATGTAATTGTTTTCTCTACATGTCTTTAAATTTCTTTAACCTGTTCAGCTTATCCACAGAACATCAAATGATTAAATGAATGGCCACTCAGCGCCATGTTTTCAGCCCAAATGTGTTCAATCACCCCCTCTCTTCTGCATTCCCTTCCTCGTGCCTCAAATCGTGTCTTGTTAGCTCACCTCTTCGGCAGACTCTCAATCACATGTGAGACCTTTGCTCGGTTTGCTCAGGCCCGTGTCTGACATTTCTCAGTCTCATATGAAGACTTCACATTTTCCCTGGTCGGTGGAAGTCACTGCCTCACTGACCTTTCTCTTCCCAAAGCTTTAATTAGGCTCTGCTATCCTGAGCAGATCCCCGGTTCACCCACCCTCGCCCCCTCGACTAGCTCATACACTCATGCATGTGTCTTTGAAAAGATAATGCCCAGATACCAGGGGTTAATCTTTTTGGGGAAAGAATTGCACTCACGTTTTCATGTAGAGGGAGAGAATGAAAGAATGTGTGCATATAGAGAGAATAAGAGATGAAAAACTTTGAAAGTACATTATAGACAAATATCTTGTCACTGAGCTAAAGGATACTAACATGAAAGATGAATGCTGTCTTTCTGCCTTGACTTTGGTTTCTTCATTCTGAAAGGAGGGTAATTTCCATTATCCAATATATCTTATTGTTAACTGATAATTTTTATCTACACTCTTAAAAAGCTGGTTTGTCAGATTTCATGGATGTTAATCATTCTTCACGGAAACATCTATGCCAATAAAAGGTTTTGGTTGCACTTTATTTTATAGTACGTGTACTAACATGTACTTATAGTGCACTTACAGTGTATTTATCTAAGAAAGTTCTGGTAAAACAAGGTAACTATATGGGGTAGGGTTAGGTTTAGGGTTAGGTTCAGGATTAGTACCTTGTTATTACATAGTTATTGAAATTACTATAATAAGTACATAGTATGCACATGGGGAACAGGACTTTAAAATAAAGTGCTACCAGAGTTTTTAAGAGTGTAGTATGTAGTACTGTAAGTTTAAAGCCAGAGTTTTTTTTATATAGTTTTCAAGGTATTCAATGCAAGTGCTGGAATGCTTTAGCTATAATCAGTTTCTCCTGTCGCCTGGCAACCCCAAGAGTGCCATGCTCTCCCTCAAAGACGGGCCTTAAAACTGAGCCATCAGCACAATCTTTCAGTCAGAGCACGAGACTGTGTCTCCTGAGAGAGATTTTGAACATTTAGCTGATTTTCTTTGTGTTTTTAATCGCCCTGACCTTCAGCAACAGCAGTAAACTGTGTATGCATTGTCTCAGCCACTAGATGGAGGTTATTCTTCAGTGTTGTGAGCTGAGGTTTATGTGCCAAGTGTATTTCATTTACATTTAAATGGGATGTGTTTTTCTGTATAGAGCAGTCAGTAGCTTTACATTTGCATTTTCCATGTCTGGATTTTCAAATTCTGCTTGTTATTGATCTAATTGTTAACTATTCATCCATGCATGTTTCATTCAATTACCGTTTTTATCAAAATATCATAACTGGGTCTTTATATAAAAAAGCTTTTCTCTGGTGATGTATGCAGGTTATGTTATGTTGTGTGCTGAAACAATGTTTATTTATTTATTTTTGAAAAAATGGTATTAATATAAAATTGACTAAAACATATTTTTATAATAATAATAATAATAATAATAATAATAATAATAATAATAATAATAATTATTATTATTATTATTATTATTATTATTATTATTCTAAATAATAATGGCAATAATGAAGAAAAACATGTCAAGAAATATTGAATACTAGTTACTTGAAAAAGTAATCTGTATGAATATGGAAAATTATAAAGTATGAAAAGCAATCTGATTTTATTTTATGTATTTATTTTTATTTTATGTCAGTCACCTGAGCCATAAATGCTGATTTATATATAAATACAGTGTGTGTCTGTGTGTGTGCGTGTGTGTGTGTGTGTAATTTATTTATTTATTTTTTAATACACTAGTGTGCACTCAATAACCGACCTGAGTTATCCCAGCACCTGTCTCCCAAGGCAACCTTAAATAACAGCATCTTGGATGTTTTGTGAACACTTTGAGCACTCACCTGGGACCCGACACAGCATTTCACCCTAATTGGCCAGTTCTCCTGTGAGCAAACAATAGCCTTTGTTAATAAGGCATATGGACGGGTTCACCACCTGCATCTCTAATAAGTGTGGAAAAACCCAACAACACAGCTCTGAGTTCAGGGAGCAGATTCGCTCCTCAGATCTGTGGCATCAGCAAGGGAGAAAAAAAGCAACTTAGCGCTCAGTCATTCCTGTGCTGGATCCGGGGGGAAATGCGGCCCACCTGTACACACCTACAAAGACTGTTGCAGAGATTTGTGTGCGCTGAAAACATAAACGTAAGCACTGTAAGGCAAAACAGCACGGTTTACAGTTTTTTAATGATGTTTAGCCATCAGAGGCTGAAAGAGTGTGTGTGCTGCTGCGTTGTGTGTTTGTGCTTAAATAAGGACTGCATATGCGACCGTGCAAGCTTATGTAAAAAAAATTAACAAGATTTTTTCATTTGAACACAAATTCAATAAGCATAGATTAACTGTCCTCTGCTGGTCAATAAGATTATAATAGCATTAACCTTCTCTGGTACTGTGCTTTCTTATGGCACCCTGCTTATAATTTGTTTTTTATTAAGACTAAAAAAAAAAGTCTGCTATGCATTGTTGGATTTAACGTGTCAGAATTTAAACAAACCAATAATATGGTTTAAATTTTGTACGTTTTTAAGAATTTTATCACCACACACCATTTCACTTAACCCCATCCCATTAACTTTTTCCTTTTAAATATATTTCACTTTTTTTCTTTTTTTTTTCTTTTTTGTAAAATTAGTGTTTTCTAAATGTTTTTGTCACTTTTAAATTGGGTAAACTGTTTGTTGTTTAGTTTTTTTTGTTGTTGTTGTTGTTGTTATATATATATATATATATATATATATATATATATATATATATATATATATATATATATATATATATGTATATATATATATATACTTTTATAATGCTGATGCTATCTAAAAGTGGGGTCAAAATTAATAGTTTTTCCATAAACATTGACAACAAGTTGTTGAATACTGCTAAGCTGAAAAACTGATGTAAAAATTACAATTTTTTTTCTTTCTTCTGGCTCACTGTTGAATAACAAAAACAAAAACATCTTTACACAAAAGCAACCAAACACTTTTCATTAAAAATATTTATACTTTCGTATTGTGATTGTAAAATCACACACACACACAGAAAAAAAATGTCAGTAGGCCAGTAGTTTTTTTTTTTGTTAAATCTAACAATAAGAATTTATTATTATAATAATAATAATTAGTATTATTCATTTATTTGCTTGTAAGTTATTAAGTTAATTATTTAGTTCCTTCTGTGATTCTACTTTGAAAGATAAATATTTTCACCCTCATATCATTCTGAACCCATATTTTTATTTTTAGTGTGTTATTTGTAGAACCCAAGAAAACAAGGAAAAAATGAAAAATGACAGAAGAGTGATTCAAACTGAAAAGCTTTAAAAAAGGACATAAAACTATTGTAAAGTAGTCCGTATGACTCATATTCGAAACTTTTCTGATGTCTTTATGAGGAACAGATTTAAATTGAAGTAGTTGTTCCCTGAGAATCCTCCTAGGGAGCACAACCCCACACTGAGAGAAAGCGAGAAACATAGAGGATCACATTTGGAACATAGTTCAATACTGCCATCTGAATCAAGCAGTAATGCATTTCCTCAATGGGATTTTTTATAGACAACAGTGTAAAAACATATTACAGCTGTCATTTATTTTTAAATATCCATGATAAAATAATTTTTTTTATGAATATATGACACGATTTATGTGGCATTTGTTCTGAAATGAGATGAACACATCTGTGTTGTATGGGGAAAAAAAGAAGGAAGACTGCAGTATTGGCTCAACAGTGTGGATGAGATTTAAAATAAAGAAAAACAATACTGAGAGGTGTATCATAATTATTCATCCATTTTCCATTTGGAGAAACTTTGTTTGTAAATGCATAAACTAAAAAGAAGAGAAATGTTTATATTTTTTACATAGAACGTTTTATTTATTTAAATATTTTTTTTATTATTTCTTTATTTTTTATTTTATTTTATTTTATTTTATTTTTTATTTTAGGCCATCATATTTAAAACGCATATTAAAAACTTTCCAACACATGTTTAAGTCTGGCCTACAACATGCTTTGACTCATTCTCCTCGTCCATCTTAATGGTTTCTATCTATACGTATAGGCCACATACATAAAAAAGGGAATCTGAATTCCAAGCTCAGAAGACCATTTATAAGTCAGGTTAGTAGTATAAAAAAAAGGCTTTCGTGGCCGACCTCGTTATAGTCAGGATTTACGGGAGTGAGACAATCCAATTAGTTTAAGATGGAGCCGAAACACGTTCCTAATTTCATTAATATTCTATCAGAGGCGACGTAGTGCTGCACAGCGGGACTCAAAGATTCTCCACCGCACTCTCTAAGCATCTCTCCAGCCACCTCATCTGCTGCTTCATTAACCTTTGTCTTCCCAGAAACCTCTGCTCTTATGCTTCCAGTCACTGATAGGGAACTTAACATACAGAATCAGAGGAAAGATACGGAGGTGGATTTTGCGAGGCTTTATGAGTATGAAGACGGAGAAAAGAAGATAAAATGAATTGCCCTTGGTAATGTGTAACTCACATTATAAAAGAGAAGTCGGCAAGGCCAGCGCCGACCAGCCTTAATTTTATCTAAAACTAGAATTACTTGTTCTTGAATTATCTGCATTTCACTTCATAGTGCTGATCAAAGCTTTGCAAAGTAAGTGTGCGAAATAGCATAATCGGTATTTCATATTTTTACTACATTTCTGTGGAGCATACGCTGTGCCTCATGCTCAGACTCTTTTTTCTTCTTCTTCTTTGCTACCTGTGTCTGCACATTTCCATATGTCTGCATCAGGTATAGAAATGCAGATGGAGAGGCATTAATCCATAACAGCTTCAAAGCATGTGACATCTTGTATGACTGATATATGCGCTTATCTTCAGTCTGGTGGATTCAAGCATGATTTGAATACAATCTGAACAAGTCTGTCTTAAAGGAACAGTTCACACAAAAATGTAAACATAAAAACAGTTTTTAGACTGTTATTAAAATCAGTTTTCAGATGGGTCTCAAGTGAATAATTTTTGAGGAAAATGTCTCTTTATGGCTTTGTCAAACATATCTCTCACTGTGTTGATAAAGCACAAGTAGTAAACATGTCAGACTGTTATCCTATAAAGCTGCAAGCACTCGTAAAGTTTGAATCTGCCTGAATCTACCTTATTGAAATCATAAAAGTATCATACAAGTTGTGTTATATATAATCCATACAATAGCTTTATGTGAGAACGGATGAAACATTTACCATGATAGTCCTGACCTAAAGGCACATTGATTGATTGATTGATTGGTTGCTTAGATCGTAATTTTTGGTTTTCACAATTGTATTGTTTAATTAACATAGTTTTGTATGTATGCACATCCATGAATATCAGAGCCTGTCCTCCAAAAAAAAAACAAAAAAAAAACGACCATATAGGTCGTTTGTGCAAGCATTTTTTACAACCTATATTTACATTTTAAAGTTAAGCGGCCTCTAGCGGGCGTAAAAATAATGACATTATCATGTTGCATCTGTCGTCATGAAATGACGTATAAAGTCATTACTAATCAAAACACACGTTTATTTAAATGCAATGTGTGGACTTTTTACAGCAATCTCACAGTAATCCGTACATATTTTATTAGGTGGCTTATTCGTTCGATTGACCACACCTAACCCCACCCCTAAACCTAACCCTCACAGAAATCATGCTAAATTCTGAATTTATTGAGCATATATATTTTAGTGCATGTCCATTCCCTGGGATCAAACCCATGATAGCATGATTACATATCAATGCAATAATCTACCAACTGAGCAACACGAAACGCAAACCAGAGGGCAAATAAAAGAGTACAAAACATTGATATGAAAACGACCTTTTGCCGATAGGGGCACAATTGTAGTATACGTTCTGATGGGTCGTATTTCAGGGATCTAGACAAACGACCTTTACGAGCGTATTTGTTGGAATATCCGTATCAATCCATCTCACTTTCAGAACCTAGCAAAAAGATGAGTCTTGGTACAATGGAAACTTGCTGCCAATCCCATTAAAAAAAAAAAAATGGTGTAGGAAATACTTTGAAGCAATGTTGGTAGTATAAATAAATGATTACTAGAAATGGCAAGTAACACTTTGAAATAAACCTACAATTTTAAAGTAGAAAGACAAAAAAAAAAGTATTTTCATGTACTCCAATAATCTGTTTCAAAAATAATTTACAAAAATCATAATTTTTTAATAATGCAGCATATTTAAAAAAAAAATACAAATAGCAGCAATCAAATGTTAGAAGAAAATAAGGTATCGATCAGTTGACCTGCCCAGGGTCGCCGTGATATTGCCAAGTAAGACATGTTCCTAGATCAACATCTTTTGATGATCCTGGATCAACAATATTATCCAAAATATAGACTTGACCTAATCCCTACCCCTTAACCTAACCCTACTCATAATTTATTCCTAAAATCAGTGTGAAATGATAGCTGATTTGAAGGGTGTAGAAGCACCTAACCCTGATTGTAAGCCTGAAACAGATATTTTCTTAAAAGTGATATCTCTATTCTGATTGATTGATTAGAATGTTGTTCCAGGATCAACAAGGATGTGGATCCAGGAACATGTTGTACTTGGTGAAATCACGCTTGCCCCAGCCCAAATAGCATTGCTGATTGGTTGGCTTATGGTTAATGTTAATGATTGATGAGCTGGTCTTAGGTTCCAGCCACTATGGTTAGCATTAGCATGTCCTGTTTGACGGATGGGCTGGCGAGCTCTGCTGCCCTGCTCTACTTAATAATACTATTGCCCTGGAGATCAGTGTCAAGAGCGCAACTGAAATGAAAACCGATTCCGAAGTGGACACTAAGAGTTTTATGTGCCTGGAAAGAAACAGGACAGATCCTTGAAGAAGTTACATTGACCCATATTACATCAGCAAGAGGGCTATTGATCTGATAATATAATCAAAACTTGTGTCCATAAAGTTGCTAAGAGGAGAATTAAGACCCGGTCTGTTTCAAACCCAACAGAAAAAAACGAGCCCAAAGCAGTTCAAGCGTTCAGTGATGATGTAAACCGTGGAGCTCAGACACACAATCCTCAGACCCAACACCTCCAACTCTTTGACAGTGATAAGGTTTCCAAATGGTTCAGCCTCGCTGATTCAATTATATTTGAGGCTGATTATATTTATTTATTCATTTTCGAAATTGGCACAAATTTAAGACTAGTGGCACACTAAAACAGAAAAAAAAAACTCTAGGGAAATTATAGATTTAACAGTCTGGCTGCGCTTTAGGGTGAGTTAAAGTGTGCACGCGCATGCCGTAATGAATTACTCACTGGAGTGTGTTACAAGATTGACAGCGTTAAAGAGATTTATGTTCGTGATCCACTGCGATTATGAAGAGATCAGACCAAGCAAATCAGGGACTGGAAATGAAGATATCACATTTAACACGAGCTGTGCTGCCACAACTTTAAAAGTGTTCATTAAGACTTGCAAATTAGGAACACGGTTTGTGAGTTCATCAAATTTATGAGCTTCCTGTCTTGTGTGTGAAGACGCAGTGTTGATGTTTTTATTTATTGATTATTTCAATTGTGATTGACTTGGATTGGTTTTAAGGAAACATTCCATGTTCAATACAAGATAACCTCTGTATATGTATATAACCACTGTGTATTACCACAGTTAGCCTCCTAAGGCTAGAGGTCCACTAGCCGAAGTATTTGGTCCCCGAGGGTTAGCGAAGACACTCTGAAGAGACTAAGAACCTGTTTTCTGTGTTTCAGATCATGCTGCTGACAGATCCAGAGGTGGAGAGCAGTTTGCTCATCAGCTCAGATGAAGGTGCCACCTATCAAAAATATCGCCTCAACTTCTACATCCTCAGCCTGTTGTTTCACCCTGAGCAGGAAGACTGGATCCTTGCCTATGGGCATGACCAGAAGGTGCAGAATCATTTCAGCTAAATCATTCCGGAAAATATTGCAAAGAGCATCTAATTATTGCACAAAGCTTTCAGCAAGGCACCGTTCATGCAGTTCTCTAATTACCAGGCTGTTTTATTGCCAAATATAACCAAAGCCAAAGGAAAAAACTAATTTATAGTATTTGCATTCATAATAAAGAACATTCTAGGCACAAAATGCAAAGCAAGACATAACAATAATGAAAGTATGTGTGCAAATGAATGCTTATCTGTATTTAGGCTTGAAATATATCCTTAGAAGGCAATTATCAATGCAAGAGGAAATACGTCTTAAAGAGACAATTTCATTGAGCATAAATTTGGCAATTAAGACAATTTATGGATCCCAAGTCGCAAGAAATTATCATTAATTATATGGTTTCAAGCTCTTGGGTTAGGGCTAATAAATTATAGATATAAAAAATAGTTATTCTGAAAAGATTGTTTAAGCATCAGATTTAATCATATCAAAATATAATTTAACTAGTCAAGATTTATTCTATATTTATTTATTTTTCATTCTGCAGCTGATGAATCATTTTAATTCCTTCCCCTAATTTTGGATTAGATCCATTCCTGAACTGATTAGATTGTTTTTCCCTCTTTGATGTGGATTTAAATTACAGTATGTAAAATACTTCCCCAAATGTAAAAATACATTTTCTTTTCAAGCATGTAAAAAACAAGTACAAATTCAAACAACAAAACTTTTCACAGTGACATGCAATATGTGAAATAATGATAGTTTCTAGTCTCAAGTGACGGTGTTTAACAGCATTGACTTCAATTTTGACAAATCAACATTGATTTCACCCTTGAAGGAGGGCCACTGACAATGAAATACAATTAAATGAACATAATCAAAAAGAATTATCAGCCAACTGACGGGCTAATAGTTGGCTGTTTGCACAATGTGCATGACTAGCCACGGATGAAAGCCGCAAAAGCAAACAGCATAAAAAGAAAACAATCACTAGTGTAATTAAACCCTATCCAAATCTATGCCACAAATAAATGCATAATTTATTAGTGTTGACAGTTTTGCTGCCGTGGTGTCATTGGCAAGGTTCCTGAAATTGTTGATTTTTTTTTTTTATGATGACAGTAAACAGAAGAAATGAGCTCAAATGAAAAGCTTGGTAACCTTCAACACTTTTGTGCCTCCCTCCTGAAAAAGAAAGAAACAAAGAACTAAGTGGCCAGTGTGGGAGTCCAGTTTAAACCAGCTGAGACCAGTTTAGCCCTCTTTAAGAAGTTGTTTTTAGCAGAGCTGTACTCTTCACTTCTGTCTGATTTGGTTTAGTTTGTTCTGTTGGTTTCCCATACGTCTGTGTGTAAATATGACCGAGCTCCATCCACCCACAGTCAGGATGTTATATTGGATGTGAGATTGTGATATCACAGTTCCCAACTGATGCAAATACAAGTGCTGCATTGTAACCCCCCACTGTTTTAGAAATGTCTCGCAAAACCTGGCAAAAATATGCTGCTCTGTGCAAGGCAAGTGAAGTTTCACACCTAGGGAAAACTTTTGCTCAACACTTTAACAAAAGCTACATTTCATTCCAAAGTGCTGTAAGTACCAGTGTGACATATTTATGTTTGCCATTTATATAAAATGATTTCTCCCAAAGAACTGTGCACATAAATAGGATGCTCACAGCCTTACTGAGAAACATATACGTGAGTCATTTTTCTGCTCCATTTAGTGAATTTAAGATCTTGGTGTTTGTTCTCTCTCTGACTGCCAATTTTCCACTTTAATTATACTAATTTTGAAATGATAATTTTAAGATTTTATTTTATTCTGTGTTTTATTGGAAAGTCATCCATAATTTAATTTGCTCGGTTCCAAAACGTAGTTAGCTCTCTACGTAGGTAGCATTTTAGGTCTGCTTAGGCATGCCTCTGGTGCGAATTCTGTTCCCAGTGTGTGATGGCTTCTAAGATACCTTGTTTTGGATCAATTTTAGGACAGCATCACATGTACTGTACCCTACTAACTTTAAGTTTTAGGAAATATATTAATAATATATATTTTAGGAAATAGTAGCAAAATTGATTGCAATAAAATGGTCAAATCAATTAAAAAAATAATATTTTTTTATTCACTTAAACACAGTTGGTTATGTCTTAAATGAATGTAAACAGTTAAACAGGAGAAAATCAGATATGCATTGAGGCAGTTCACTTGTTTATTGAACAGAGCTATTGATAAGAATCCAGTAAACTAAACTGACCTAAACAATGCCAATAGGTAGATGTGCATCATCAGAAGAGACGGGAATCTTCATAGAAACCCTTTGCTAACACAGTTTTTCGTCTTCAGCTCTACAGCTCTGTTGAGTTCGGCCGTCGATGGCAGCTCGTTCACGAGCGGGTGGCGCCCAATCGATTCTACTGGTAAGCTCTCTGTGGGATTTCTTCTACTGCATGTGGAACTTCAATCATTTGAGCTCCTGCATTCTGTGCCTGATAAAAGAATAAAGCAAAGAACACGGACTGTTGTTCAATCCTGATGTGATCTTTCCCACTGTGTTCCACCACCAATGCTACCTCAAGGTTTTCATCCAAAGCTTAGAAGCTCTCTAACAAATGTTGTCATTAGACCTTGTACTGAGTCGGAGTCTGCATTTGCAATGTTGCAAATAATTTAGTCATTAACAAAGCTTATTCAACTTGATCAGGACGGCTAATAGATGTCTAGACTGTGGTGATTAAAGAGACCTGTTGAGAAATAAATTCTAAATTCGATTCGATTTTATGTTTATCCTTGGTCTCAAGTGGACAAGCTGAAATGAACTGAAAGGTATTTTGAGCATGGATCAATTGAGTTATTTATTTACTTATTTTCTTACTCATTTTTATAAAGTACTGTAAACATATATTCAACTGAATCTTTGGTATTTGGTTAAAAAGGGATGACAGAAGTAAATAACAGCAACAATAAAATAATGATAATAATAATAATAATAATAATAATAATAATAATTATTATTATTAATAATAACAATAATAATAATAATTAAGAATAATAATAATAATAATAATAATAATAATAATAATAATTATTATTATTATTATTATTATTATTATTATTATAATATTATTATTATTATTATTCCAAAGCAAAGTCATGTTAAATATGTTTTTTTAACGTATGGCATTGATGAATGAATTAAATTAAACTGCAGAATGGTTTAAAGCTGATTTTCATCTTTTGAACTGTCACTATAGTCAGACAGAATTTAATTTTATTTATTTATTTAAACATTTATTTATTTTTCTATTTATTTATTTTATTTAACAAAATAAATTCATATCACACATGCACTGTATTAAATACTAAGACCATGTATATATATATATATATATATATATACATATATATATATATATATATATATATATATATATATATATATATATATATATATATATATATATATATATATATATATATATATATATATGAAGAATAATTGATTACACATTAAATGGTTGATTGAGTAAATGTTATTAAAAAGGTAAATGAATGCTTTTGTAAGATTGTGTCATCTTACATTCAGTTTAAACTCTCAACTGTTATGTCAGTTGTTTCTCTCAAATTCTAGTAATTTAGAACCAGGATTTTGTTTTGTGAGAACATTTTAGTGTGAGATTTTTGCATAAGCACCGTCAAAGTAGGACAGAGCGAAGACATCAGAGAGTCAGCCTGGAGTACCATTATTTTTAGGCTGGTAATGATCTATCCTCACAAGTTCCGCTCTATGAACTCTCACATATGGAGTCTTATTATCTGAAGTGAGATGAGACATATATCCCTTAAAAATGTGTAGCTATTGACTATGTGAAATTAGATTGTCCCTTTTGATGAGATACACCGCCATAGTCGCAGCCAGCATATGAGATTATTGAAGAAATGGAGCCTTGAATGGATGAAAAGGACTTTTGTATCTGTCAGTGCTTCAAAAGCAACTCTCAATTGATGTGGCTCGTTTCTGGCCTAATGCCTGCACAGATTTCAAGTCTTGGTGGAGCTGAATCGGTCAGAACTTCTTTACCTCTTTACCCAACTGATCTGAAATTGAAACCTAGTCAATTTTCTCTGAAATTGAACTGTTCTTGTGAGTAAGGGAGTAAGTAATAATCTTGGGTATGAATCAAGTAAAACTAGATTAGCATACTGATATACATTATATGCCAGCATTGCCTGGTTATGCACTTCTCGCTTGCTATGGGCCAACTATACCAGAAAAATAATGTTATCTTTAGTAAATAAGCAATAATAAGCCTAAATTGAATATACGTAAAGGGAGAGTGTTTGTACTGAAAAAGAATGAAGATCAATTTAAACGAACAATGCATGATTAGAGTTCATTTTTCTTAGGGGAAGCTATAAGATAATATACAGCTATGATTATAAAATCAATACCATGTATGTCCATTTATTTAATTATTTATTTGAGGAGCTGTGTAATAAGTGTTTTTTTTTTTTTTTTTTATACAGTCACCTCACATTAATTATCATTTTTGCTAAATAAACCTCGTCACTCTGTGCATTGCAGGTCAATCTCAAAATACTGTGTGCAAAAGAGGTTTATTGAATCAGCCGCTCTGCCTTTAAAATTTTAAGGCTGATCCCAGAGCACACCAAGGGATGCTATATTTGTGAAAGCGTCAATACTTCCAATAAGTGTCATGATAAAGTCTTGAGATAGTCTGCTTCTACCTTTGTGTGTTCCTCTCCGGAGCAGCTCTGTCTGATTTTTCAGTCTGGAATAAATATTTCATGCAACAATGATTTTTTTTTTCCACATTAAAAAGAGTGAGAGAGCTGTGTGCGCTGCCTGTGGGTGTTCTTGGGAAGCAAATGAGAAGGGCTTACTTTTAATGATGTCAGGATATGCTCCTTGCTTCTGTCAGAAAGCACGGGTAGATGGAGATGGAAATGGAGACTTAACAGGATTGGGTGTTCTGATGGTACTTTCTAGACTCAACCTGCATCGCTCCTTTGGGAGGCTAACATGGATCTTTTAGCCAACACAAAAAAAGCCAATGCCCTTATTTTGACCCATCTGTTGTTGTAGGGAAACACAAAGGATTTTCGTTTTCCAAAGCTCATTTTATAAAACCATGTTTTTTATTTCCTTTGGGCTCTCCAGGTCTAAACTGGGCCTTGATAAAGAGCCGGGCCTGATTCACCTTGAGACCAGCATCTCAGAAACCCGTAAGTCTGAATGGCGTCCCTGGACGTGCTTTGATTACATTTCAAGAAGTAATAATTCAAAAATGGCACAAGGCAACACTAAAAACAGGCTTCACTTTAGAATTAAAAACAGACAGTTCTGCACTACTCAGTTCTACTGTATGTTATTTTGAGTGTTTTTTCTTTTTTTTTCTTTTTTTTAAGTTAATATACAAGGACAATTAGTGAGGCTGGGTACAGTTCTAACTTTTTTTAAACGTACAGGCTACTAAAGATTTTCCTCTCATGGTTAAAGTAAAATGTAAGTCTGCTGATGTTATAAGTACCATAAAATCGACCTATATTGAGAAATATTAGATGGAAATTGTTGTTATGTAGTGAATAAAAATAGTTTTAACTAAAAATAATAAATTAATCGCAAGTTACACATTGAATTAAATCTGAAATGTTGAAGTTTATAGACTTAAGTAGCATTTTTGTTTTATTTGCAATAAACTTAAAAATCTTTGGTAAGCTGTAACATGTAATACAGGAGAAATCAATAACAGTATTACTATTATCTCTCTACAGTCTGACTGTACCGTCATGTTTTTCTGCCGTATGTCCTGTTGTTGTTGCAGAGGCTCTTTATGTCACATGCAAGCTTCAGAACTGCACAGATGCCAACAAGGGCAAACCTTTTCCTGGATACATTGACCCCAACTCCCTGGTGGTCCAAGATGAGTATGTGTTTGTTCAGGTGAGTTATTTACAGAGGGGAAACCTTTGACTAGTATGGCTGTAATCATTGTTTTTTTCATATGATTTTGCACATATATTTTTAATTCTTAGTTATGCTTGAATTTATTATACCTAAGTGCATCCTTGAGTTTTAATTTAAGTGCAAACATGGTATCTTTCTTTTATTTTTTGTCAAGTACCTTCATTAAATGATATTCAGTTATTTATGCACTTTTCAATATGATTTCATGGGCATGCCGTTCTCTTTAAAAAACACACACACACACACAACCAACAAGTTTATTTTAAAAATGGCTGAAATTCAGTACACAACTTTTTTCCCCCAGATTTTTGCCCATGTGTGAACAGGGTCTATGAGGTGCCCTAATTAAAGCACAGATAGAAACTAATCCTCCAGATCCAGTCCGTGTCAGGCATTTGGCACAGTTTCAGCTGCGATTCAATTATGATAACGTGATTGAATTGCGCTGATCATATCGCAATGCATAATGCTAACCCTAATATGTGACCAAAATCCCGGTAGAACTCAAAATGTTATTTCTTTCTAAAGCGTCTTTGTCCTGTCTATTTGTGATCCCTCCATTACCCAAGGTGTCAACCGGCGGTCGGCCAATCTACTACGTGTCATCCAGGCGAGATGTGTTTACACCCATGAAGCTTCCCAAATACACCCTTCCAAAGGTAAGGTAGCTCATTCACACTTGCTCGACACAAAGTCAGAATCTGCTACGCTGTGACAGAGTAAACAGTCATTTCTATTTCAGACCCAGATCACCGTGTCCCTCGATGTTAGCCTTTGAAGCTTTAAACCTTTACAAATTTTTTTCTTGCCGGCATCTGGCAGGCTCTTACTTCTGAGTGAGTGAATTCGGGGACGCAGATGCTACCAAGGTCCCTCGCCTCTCACGATGCTGTGTTATTATTCAAAGCTTAAAATCTGCTGCGCTCACATGACAATTAAACATGTTTTATTCAATCAAGCTCTCGGCGCTCCTTTAAGCACACACCCAGTCTGGGGTAGATGAAATTCGCAAACTGCCAGCATGTGGTTTTGTTGCATTTGCCCAACTGACAAGCTCGATTTAGGCCTAATAAGAATATTTGCTGTACGCCGGAGCTGTGAGCAAACCAAGGCAGGTGAGAGTAGGGTCTGATACTGATTATTAATCGGATTCAGCTCAGTGGGGTGAAACCGCCACTGCTCTCCGGCTGTCCCCAGCCGTCCCGGTAAATACATTCATATTCAATCTCGCTTGATTAGAGGCAAAAATCACATTAAAGTTAAAGTCGTCCTCCTCTGATATATGCAAATGAGAAGGGTAAAGGTGTTTTGATGCTTGAATATTAAAAGCCACTTAAGTTTTAATAGTTCTGCCTCCTTTTTCTTTGTGATGATAGAAAAGATTGAACAGAGTTGTTAAATCATCTGAATGGCTCGGTTATGAACCGCACAGGAAATTCAGTCGGCTCATCAAGAGAATAAAAGGCAATTGAAGTTTAGAGACTTCCATGGCAGTTTTATTGACAAAATGCACATTGTATCAATATTAAATACAGACATAGACAGCTAGATAAAGGGAAATTATTGTACAACAACAGTGACAATATCATATATTGTGAAATATTATTACAATTTAAGATAACAGTTTTTTTTAAATGTCATTTATTTCTGTGACGCAAAACTGCATTTTCTGCATCATTACATCTTCAGTGTCACATGATCCTTCAGAAATCATTCTTATATGCTGTTTTACAGTTTTTTCTTTTTTTTCTTTTTACATAATTATTATCAAATAATGTCTTATACAAAACTGAAGTCATGCAGCTATACTGGTCCGCACCTAAGTGCATCAATCATAACCCACTATTATAAAACACTCCTTGTCAGTTTTATAGACTTCTTTATTGACATGTTTATGCCAACATTTGGATAATGCCGGAGGCAGAATATTCTTTTGTCAAATAAATCAAAGATCCGTCTCATGAAATATCTTTTATTTTTTCCCCAGGATCTGCATGTGATCAGTACAGATGAGAACCGGGTCGTGGCGGCAGTTCAAGAGTGGAACCAGAATGACACTTACAACCTGTACGTGTCAGAGGCCGGAGGCGTTTACTACACGCTGGCTTTGGAGAACGTCATGAGCAGTATGGGACCAGAGGGAAATGTCATGATAGATCTATATGAGGTGCATCCCTCTACAACACAACAGTGTCATTTATTTTCCACACAGTGCTGAGACAATATCACTGCTTCATGTTCACATTTCTCTGGATATTAAAGCATGATCAAATTGAATGCACTAATTAATGCTAATTGGGTGTAGTCCTAATTGATTTAATAGCAGTGCTAATTAATTAAGGTATTCATTACATGACTATAAGTGGATTATTTAAACAAGGAACCCAGAATACTCTCTGTGCATCTAAATCTTTGGACACAGTGTTAAATGTTTTTTATGTATATATTTTTTACAATGTGTTTATTATTATGTTAAATAGATGGATGGATGGAACATGCTGATTTTAACCTCAGTCAATATTCATTATTTCTGGTACACTATTATTAACAATGATTATTATCCATGTAAAAAAAAAAAAAAAAAAAAAAACTTTTTGGAAACTCTTTCTTTCTTTTCTTTTCTTTTTTCAGGATTCTTTGATGAATATAATGTCCAATGAACAGCTTTTGTTTAAACAGAAATCTTTTGGAACATAATAAATGTCTTTACTGTCCTTTTTTGGTTAAAGTATTATTATTATATAATTAATATTTTATTACATATTTATTACTTAACTGCTGAATAGTAATGTATACTTTTTTTACAAAAGTGTTTAGCAGCATCTGTTTTCAGCGTTGATAATAAGAGGAAATGTTTATCGGGCACCAAATCTGCATTTTAGAAGCATTTATGAAAGATCATATGACGCTGAAGACTGTACACAATTAATGACTGTTGAAAATAAAAAAAAATATTTTTTTTTTTTCAAAATAAATGCAATGGTTATGATTATTATAAATTTAAAGGAAAACAAAAAGAAAGAAAATAACATTTTACTTAGATTTCAGAACACATATGGGTTTATATATATATATATATATATATATATATATATATATATATATATATATATATATATATATATATATATATATATATATATATATATATATATATATTTAATTTTAATATATCCCGGTAAACACTTAATGTGTTTGAGTGTGTGTGTGTGTGTGTGTGTGTGTGTGTGTGTTAAGACTACAAACAACTAAACAACTGGATTGGAATCTAAAAACGATTTTGCAGCCTGTCTGAACAAAAGTTAGTTTCCTGTCCCTGGTGTACTATTGACCTTCTCAGCATTTAACTCTGATCAATGTCTTTCCAAATACCTGAATGCAACAAGATACCTTACAATCTGAGAGCAGGCAGGGCTTTGGAGTGCTTTTAGTTCCCAATTTTTTATAGCACTACAAACTGGTCTGATAGCTCTGCCAAAGCTCTGACTGAAGCCAGCGAATTAGGGTTTGGGTGTAGACAGCTCATCTCTTGAAGAATACCCCAGATCTCTATTCATACACCTCTGGAAGGAACAGCGCATGCAGCCGCGCATTGCAACAGAGGCCAGCAGGTGTCAAGCTATCTCCTGATCAAATAATTAAACTGTTGATGATAGCAACCCCCATAAAATCACATTTGGCCCTCGGATAGGCTGAAGAGTCCGGTGACTTGATTGAGGTCGCCACCTCCGTGTAACATATGCTAAAATCTCAGCCGGTGGCTAGATTGAAATATTCGTCAATTATTGAATAGTCAGTGCCCTTCGAGGCCCATCCCTGGCTGCCTCTCCTCCTCTCTAGTGCTTCCTGGCCCTGAAGAGATGTCACTTCTGTTCAGGACAGACATGGATTACCTTCTCATTCCCTTACAAACTCCCATTCCACACCAATAGATAGACCAGGAACTGCTGTTCTGTATGTACGGAGCTTTTTAGGTATTTTTTTTTTTTCTATAGGAGGAAAAGGTGTAACTTTAGGGATATGGTTATTAGTGATTTATCTCTTCATCATTATCTTTCTTTGTTTATGTTCCCATCCCTAGGTGGCAGGAATAAAAGGCATGTTCTTGGCTAATAAGAAGCTGAATAATGAGGTGAAGACATACATAACCTATAACAAAGGCCGTGACTGGAGGCTCCTGCAGGCTCCCTCGGCTGATCTCAGAGGAAACCGAATCCATTGTATGCTGGTGAGTGGACTTGTGGGAAAGGAAAAAGACATTCATAAATGAGCTTTATGAGGACAGTGTATACTTTCACAATGGCAACTTACCAGATTTTAGCTTTTGAAGCATTAAACAAAGAGGGAAGTTTCTTCAGCTATAAGCATTTTAGTGTATGTCTCGGGGGTTGATTTTTATTAAATTATATTAAAATTATAATAATAATAATAATAATTATTATTATTATTATTATTTATTTTATTTTTCCCCCTTAAATTAATTGTACTTTCTTACTAAAGAGACAACGGTGTCAAAGAGGAATATAGATGGAATATGAGAATGAACAAAAAGAAGAAAAATCTAATAATTAAACAAATGACTTATTTGTGAATAGCATATTTTAGTGTGTGTCTTTTCCAATAAAGCTGTTAATGTGTTAACTGATGTAAAAGGAACGAACCCTTTATTTTATTAAATGCATCTATATATATATTTAGTTAAAATTATATAATGTACATTATTGAACACTATATATACTTTGTTTATATATACTATGTTCTTTTTGGTGATGAAAGCTATAAAAAAAATCATTAATTCAAATAAAATATTAAAAATTAAGCATTTTTGGCTTGAAAACTAACTGAAATTTAGTACAAAATTGAGGTACAAAATTACTGAAATAAAACATTAAATGCAAATGTCAAAAAAAAAAAAAAAAAAAAAAACTGATGACAAATAGCACAGAACTAAATTTCTAATTAAATAAAAATAATAATAGTATTAATTAAAAAGCTCATTCAAAATATGCCATTCTGGACCAAAAATGCATTCATAAGGGTAAATTAAAATAATAATAATAATATGAAATATATAAAAATAAGTTGCTAATAAATAAATAAACTTTCCATTGATGTATGGTTTGTTAGGATAGGACAATATTTGGCTGAGATAAATTTACATTTGAGATAAATCTATTTGAAAATGTTGGAATCTAAGGGTGCAAAAAATCTAAATATTGAGAAAATTGCCTTTAAAGTTGTCCAAATGAAGTTCCTGGAAATGCATATTACTAATCAGAAATTAGGTTTTGATATATTTATGGTAGGAAATGTACAAAATATCTTGATGGAAATTTTTTTTGCCATAAACAAAAAATGCAATGTATTGTTGTCTATTACTGCAAATATACTTGTGCTAAGACCGTTATTTTGTGACATATCAATAAATACTATAACAATAATGTATAACTAGTACTTAAAGCACGCTCTTTGAGATGCATTGGAAATGTTCCTGTGATGTTCACAGTTGAACATGAAACTAATAAAGACAGGAAAACTTAGTTTTGAGAATGTGTATTTTAGAAGAAAATAAAAGCACTCATGTTTCATATGGTCATGCTTGATTTTTTTGGTATTTGAAACAATTTTGCACAATGGCTCAAATATAATAATAAAAGTAATAAGTGGTAATATGCCAACAGAATGCACATTCCTGTAGACACAGGTGTTTGGATGAGGTCTACGTAATCAATGCTGCTAGTCATTTCAAATGACATGACGTATATTTCATTCTGTGGAGATATTTTCCATCTCCAGTGAATGGCCTCCACAAACCCCCAACCCACCAACCCAACCCCCCCAAGTGCAAACAAAAATAATTACCCTTTGATAAACTCAACTAATTAATAGTCCCACTGCTGGCCTTGCCTTCACCATCCATTACAGAGCTATTTGTTTGAAAATGTCAAAGTTTTAATAAACCCCTAAACAACCCTTGCAACATGTGCTTACCATTGGCATTTCCAGACTTATAATGAGAATTGTGTCACTAAAGGTTATTCCAATCAAAATTAATGTTGGGATGGGAAAAAAAAAGTCATAAGCCTTTGCTGTTATGGGATTTTTAAATGGGTTTTTATTCGAGCCCAATCACAATGACAGTTTAGTGGAGGCCACACACAGGGGGTCGTACCGATGTTGAGACCCTGCTTGATTGATATGATTGTTTGTGTTGCTTCTAGCCGTACTGTTCCCTGCATCTCCACCTGCACGTATCTGCAAACCCATACACATCTGGAAACATAGCCAGCAGAGAGTCTGCCCCTGGAATCATAGTAGCATCAGGTGAGTTTGGGTAAAATGACTGATGCTGATAACAATATTCGTATCTTATTTGTATTCATACATAAAGTGCAAATATGCTCTACTCTCTAAAATTTTAAGGGTAGTAAGAAAAAAAAAAAAAAACTCTTTACGCTGGTGAAAATAAGTTAGTGCATTGACATATAGTGACGAAAGTGACATGACATTCAGCCAAGTATGGTGACCCATACTCAGAATAAATGCTCTGCACTTAACCCATCCAAAGTGCACACACACAGCAGTGAACACACACACACACATTGTGAACACACACCGGGAGCAGTGTACCCGCACTCACAGCGACCCAGGTTCGAATCCCGCCTTAAGGTCCTTTGCTGATCCTACTCCCCTCTTTCCACCCAATACTTTTCTGTCATCTCTCCACTTTACTCTCAATAACAAGCACACACAAAAAAATAAATAAATAAAATAAAAAAAAATATAACTTTATACGCATCATGATCAATTTGCATCAAGAAAAAAGCTATACAAATAAAATTTAATTTAATTTAATTTAATGTTATATATATATATACATAATTTCCTTTCACAAATAAAAATGAATTAATTTCTAAAAATAATAAATGAAAAAAATTGAAATATAATAAATTTAATATAAATCTTATAAATCTAATATGTCGATTTGATGCTCAAAATTTATTTATTTATTGTTAAGCATTTTTTTAAGTATTAATTACTTACAATAAATAAATGAAGAAATTAATAAAAGTCTGACTGTACCACCAAACCCCACCCCCCCTTTTTTTTTCTCATGTATATTTGCGTACCATTAAAGTATACTATTATCTGAAACAAGCACTTACAAATTTAATTTTTAAAATGTAATAGTATTATTAATATTACATAAATGTTTTCATCATACTGTTTCATTAACAATACCTCTAGTAATTATATAAAACTGTGGTTACTTTACTTTCTTAATTTGGAACTGCCCTGTAAAAATGTGCCTGAAATGTTTCAGATTAAATCTTTAAAGAAGCATTTCAAAGTTGAAGACACATATTTAGAAAAAGATTAATAAAACTCAATACTCGAGGATTATTTGTATTTTTGCTTTGGATACAGACAGGTAGAACAATTGTCTAGTTGACAGGTACTGGAAGAAGAAAATACTTTTTAAAGTGTGTAGCTCTTGTATTCTTCCTTAAATCCCTGACATCAATTCGTTTTTTTGTTTTGGAACTCCAAAGGCGAAACATATTTAAATTCCTTTCATCTTGAGCGCTTATGACACTGTTATTGTCGAAGATGTTCATTTTGCGCTCGTGGAGCACAGGCATCTGTATATGGACTATAAACAAGATTAGTGTCGTGCTAGCATAAACAAATGGAAATGCTAAGTGCTACTCTTGAGATTAGCGGCAGAGAGTCTTTAGAGCATTCTTATTATTCTCTCTCCGTCATCTTCTGTTTTCACAACCGACTAACTCTTCCACCACTTCAAACTTCAAATGTTTATTTTATAAGATTGAAAGCGCTTGTGACTTTTTCATTTTACTCCTTCAGGCTTGTGTCTTTCGTGACGCTCGCCGACTATATTGCCTCCGGATGCACGCAGATGAAATATAAATGTCTTGGCACTGTAACTATCTAGATAAGTAATCCTAGGAGGAGAGCGACTATTAGATATTAGGCTCTAAATTGACGTTTAGTTGATTGATTTGATGGCAGAAGGGTTGTAGAGAAGCCACAGACTTTCCTGAGTTGCTTAGCTTATTAGATAGAGAGGTTTTCTAGAACTCCTACTTACCTCACAGGGTCAGACTCTGATTTCATTACACATGATGCATTTGCTGCTGTAAAAAGCTATCTATCTATCTATCTATCTATCTATCTATCTATCTATCTATCTATCTATCTATCTATCTATCTATCTATCTATCTATCTATCTATCTATCTATCTATCTATCTATCTATCAATCTGACTATTTCTATATATCTATCTATCTATCTGTTTTTTGTCTGTTTATCCATCATCCAATCGATCCATCCATCTTCATGTCCATCCATCCGTTGATTTATTTTTCTGTCCATCCATCTTTGTCCATCCATCTTTCTGTTCATTCATTTGTTGATCTGTCCATCCTTCTTTCTGTCTGTCCATCCTTTTATCTGTCCATCTATCTTTCTGTCTGTTCCATCCATCCATCCCTCCCTCAAGTGCATGGATTTATCTTTTTATTGCATGAATAGATTTTTTTATTTAATATCTTAAAAATATTTTTGTATCTTATCCCGCTGGATACAAATCAATCTTTCTGTCCATCCATCCATTGATTTGTCGATCTATTTTTCTGTCCATCCAGCAATCCATCCATCTTTCTGTACATCCATTCATCCATCCAACTATCTTTCTGTCCGCCAATCATTTTATCCCTTAAATGCATATCTTTTCATTGCATCAATTATCATAATTGAACAAAATCCATTTATCTTTCTGTCCATCCATCCGTTGATTTGTCCTTCTATCTTTTCATCCATCCATCCATCTTTCTTTCTTTCCATCCATTAATTTATCTTTCTGTCCATTCATCCATCCATCTTTCAGTCTGTCCATTCATCCATCCATATTTCTATACATCCACCTTTCTGTCCATCATCCATTGATCTGTCCATCAATATTTCTGTCCATCCATTAATCCATCCAACCATCTTTGTTAATTTACCATCCATTCATCCATTCATCTATCCATCTATCCATCCATTTATCTATCCCTTGAATGCATGAATTTATCTTTTCATCACCTCATTTGAATGTTTCTCATTCAAACTTGTTTTCTTTTCTTTTATCCTGCAGTACACAATGGAACAAAACCAAGTAACATAATAGTTATTCTGTCACAGAATACTGCACACACTATAGCATTATGGGAAAAAGGGAAAGAGAGTATATGATATTCTGTAGCTGCCCTTGCATTTTACAGTCCAAAAACATTTATTTTCTAATCTTCAAACTAATCTAGTCATCATTAATAATCACAAACTAATGATAAAATGTAGTCATTGTGGGTAAATGAATGATTAAGAGAAATACAAATCGTGACGAAATCTATAAAACACTTGCCAGCATTTGGAATGATCATTTGGCACAATCCACTCAATCTTCATATTCATATAGCTTTAGTTATCTACTCTCGATCTGCTTCGGTAAGCATGACTGTAATTGTTCTGCTCTTCTCTCCATAGGTTCAATCGGCGCAGAGTTAACGAGCAGCAACGTTAGCATGTTCATCACATCCGACGCTGGAAACACGTGGCGGCAGGTGACTCTGACCATGGGGTGTTCAGCCAGATGAGGGTGGACAGTAATTTCAGCACTGATGCTTATCTTTAAGCGGATAAATCCATGTGCCGCATTTCAAAGCCAATAATCAAATGACACCTTCAGAGAAAACTAAATTCAATGACATATATGATGCCCGTGGGTGCATGTTTGATGATGCGATGTAAATTTATGGGGCCAGCTGTCTAATTAAAATTGGAGAGCTCAAATAATTAAGAGAAAATTAATGTGGCAAAAAGTTAAAGCATGCACGGGTAGGGCACGGGTTTGATGTCATATTTCTTGTCAGTAAGAATTACAATCACTGGGATTTGAGAAATAGCATCATTTCAAGGACAGCAGACCTGTGGTTGCCAGCTTTCATCTAATCAAATTGAAAGCCCTCCCAATAAGAGTAAGGATAGGAAATATTGTCATAACTCATCCAATCTGACATTATGAATGAAAATTACACGAGAACATATGTAATAATGCCCTGAGACACATATGAGCAGGAGTACATAATGTGAAGGTTTTTTTTTTTTCTTTAAACTTTGGCACTCAACCACCAAAAATATTTTTCAGAAATAAGCAGTCCTTATTTATCATAGATTTATGTCGATCAAAGCACCCAGGGTCATATGCATTTCTTGGTTATAATGACTCTAGCGGAGCTTGTAGCTCGGTTGATCCAACTTTTCCAGTGTGTTCACAGCCAAAGGAAAACAAAACAGACCCCACACAGTATCCCGCTAACATAAACACTAGCCTCGTAATCATTAGCCCATGAAGTACTTAAGCCAATCAGATGGTGTTTTCCTCCACTTTAACAGACTTGTGTATGCTAAATGTTTGAAGCCCCAAGGCATAAACTCAACAGGAATTCATGTCAGCAAGAATTCACAGCACCTACAGTGCAGTTATCAGAGCTCTGGGGCAAACAAATGGAAACTGCTAATTAGGGCCTCAATTTTCAGTTCAACTTTGCAGTAGGTCAACCTACTGTTGTATCAGGCTGGATTTTCCACTGTAAGGCAATTACTTGTTTCATACATGTTTGCAACTTATAGCGAATATGTAATGATGATTAGAGGGGCCACTGCTTTTAGAGTTTTTTTATTATTCTTATTCTTATTATTATTATTATTTAGTTCTATATATATATAAAATTATGCTTGTGTTCACTCTTATAAGAAAAGGTACAAAAGCTGTCACTGGGGCAATACCTTTTTAAAAGGTACACTTTTGCACCATGTTTATCTCTAAAGAATGCAAAATAGTAACTTAAGGTACATATTAGTACCTAAAATGAACATTTTAGTACCTAATGGTGCAATTTACTGTAGTACCCTTTAGAAAAGGTACTGTCACAGTTTGTACATTTTCTTCTTTGCTTTTGTATTTTTTTTTTTTTTTGAGTGTGGTCTAATTTATGGAAGTAATTTACTGAAAAGCACAACAGACTTAATTGTAAATTGATTACACAACAACAAAGAATATAAACAGGACAGAATCAAACTGGATGGAAATAAAGGGTTAAAATTTGCTTTTGAATTAGCTGACAGGTTGATTAACGTGTATTAAGTTTATATAATTTTATCAAATAGGATAAAATGCTTTAAAATTGGGCTGTCAAATCGATAAATTGCAATTAATCACATCCAAAATAAATGTTTGTGTTTACATAATATGTGTGAGTACTGTGTACATCTATATGTATATATCATCAATCATTTTAGATATTATTTTAGAGGGAAAACAACAGCACACGCATCAGTGAGTATTAGCAATTTAATAAATTCATTGAAATTTTACTATTGATATTAGTTAGTTTGTCTCATTTAAAAATAGGGCTGTCACATCAATTATTCAAGATTAATTCCATGCAAAATAATGTAAAATAATATATTGAATATAAATCAAACACACACACACACACACACATAAATTCACTAAATTGTGATAAAAGGAAATTAAATATTGTTATGTTTTATACTTTATGCAGTATTTTAATACAGTATATAATGAGAATACCAAAATGAATGGAGCAGCACATAATTAATACATTCTTTGTCTATTCCAGATATTTGATGAAGAGTACAGTGTGCTGTATCTGGATCAAGGCGGAGCTTTAGTGGCAATTAGACACACCCCTCTTCCCATCAGGCACCTCTGGTAATCCTACACCAAATCATTACTAATATTCAGTGCGTGTGTTCGTAAAACATGAGTCAATGCAATCGCACCGAGCTGACTCACATAATCACGGGGAGTGTGAACATTCTCATTAAACCCAGTAGACTGTGTAATTCTTTTGTCTAGTAATCTAGATTAAATGTCGTAAAGGTGCAGTAAAGTCCTGTTTGAATTATTTGCCAGCTGTGTGTAGAAATGCAATCTTTTCTACATGACTTTTCTACACTGTAGTTTCAGCTGTGTGCAACTGGTTTCTATACAGGTTGAGCTTTGATGAGGGGAGGGTGTGGAACAAATACAGCTTCACTTCATCCCCACTGTTCGTGGACGGTGTCTTGGGCGAACCGGGCGAGGAAACGCTTATAATGACGTAAGTTTGAAGAATATTCATTAGTAATACATTTTGCTTGTTCTGGAATGAGAAAATGGTGCTTGATGAAATATGGTATATGTGACGAACACTGTAAACCCTGAATGTCCTCAAAGAATCTGAGTAAATTCAAAGTAGTGCTGGCATTGTCACTTTTTCCCTAACTGACATGATTTGTTCTGTTACTGTATGGAAGCCCGTTTACGCCAAAAAGAAAAATTCACAATCGCGATGAAAAAATATGAATATTTTCTCTGAACTGTGAGTTTATTTCTCACAATTTTGGCTTAATAACTCGCAGTGTGGGTTAAAAATTCACAAGTTTGATATAAACTCACAATTCTGAGAAATAACTAATTGTGAGAAATAAAGTCAGAATTGTGAGATAAACTTTGTTCACAGAATTTCAATCTCACAATTTTTTTCTCATAATTGCAATTTTATCTCGCAGTGACTTTTGTTTTCTCCGAATTGTGAGTTTATTTGTATCTTTGCAATTCTGGCTTTATAACCCACAATTGTTAATTTATATCACACATTTCTGCGAGAAAAAAAAAAGTCAAAATTGTGTTTATATCTTACAGTTCTGACTACATAGCCCACAACTGTTAATTTATATCATGCATTTCTCAGAAAAAAAGTCAGAATTGTGAGATAAACAAGTCAGAACTGCGATAATCGTGAAAAGAAAAAGACTTTTGTTTTATTTATTTTTTTATTCAGTGGCAGAAATGGGCTTCCATAGTTATTACCCTCTATAGGACTAAACAGCTTTGTTAGACATGCATATTAGTACCATTTTATCTAGCTCGAAAACAATATATAGACTGCTTCGTTAGGTAAACCTTCCTAGACCCCGGCATTGCCTTCAGAACAACCTTATTTTTTTTGTGCCATAGCATCCAGCAAATTGTTGGAAACAATCTTTAGAGATTTTGGTCCATTTTGACATCATAGTATCAGACAGTTGCTTTAGATTTTCATCACATCACAAAGGTGCTCTATTGGATTGAGATCTGGAGGTCATTTGAATGTGTTGAACTCACAGTCACCTTTCTTTCCCATTCTGATGTTCAGTTTGAACTTCTGTAGAACATCTTGACCATGTCTACATGCAAAAATGCGTTGAATTGCTGCTATGTGATTAACTGATTTGATATCTGTATTAAAATTATGTTGTATAACTAAACTTTTTATTAAATGTTATACTTTAAACTTTATATCTTGTAATTATGACTTTAAATTTCTACTTTATTTTTCCTAATTGTGACTTTATGTTACAGTGAAAAATCTGTCATAATTACAGGTTTCATATGATTAAATGGTAATTGTGAAAAAAAAAAAAAAAAAAAAAAACGTAAGAATAAAATGCTCAGTGATTTGCTTGGTGATAAAAATAAAGCAATTAATGATAAAGCAAATGGTTTATTTTTAAACCTTCCAGTGATGACTCACCTATTTGAAAAGGCAAATCATTAAGACCATGCCAGTTCTGATTTGGCATCATCCCGAATCCAGCACAACCTCAAATTATTTTGAGAAGTATTTCATGAAGTTTGCCTTTTGTAGGATATTCCTAGATACTTTCTGCTCTCTTTCTGACAGGCCCTAAAAGTGTCACACTGTTCTTGAGTGTCAGACTTTCTCAATGTGAGTTTCAGACTTTTTGTTGACAGTTTGACGCAGGTTTCCACTGATGTGGTTTGACTTGGATAACATTGCTAAGCATTTCCTCTTCCTGTCCGCTCTACATCTTTCTTATCATTAGAGTCAGTGTGCTCTCGATATGCCACTGCTCGCCAGACATACAGCGGCTGACGTTGTGCCTTTGTTTGCAGGATCTTCGGTCACGTCAGTCACCGCTCAGAATGGCAGCTGGTAAAGATAGACTTCAGGTCTATCTTTAACAGAAGATGCATCGAGTCTGACTATGTGCAGTGGGATTTACATGACCAGGTGAGAAATATTAGTATTTAGTATTTTAGCATTTGGTTCTCCAATTTGAATATTTGCCCAAATCATTTTTTCAAACACATACACATTTGATAGAACAAAAACAAATAAATAAATATGACCCAGTGAATAGAAAGGTCAGAAAACTAGTTTTCATGTTGAGTTAATATCATCTTAAACCTCAAAATTGTGAACTGTAATTTGTCTCTGTCACCAACAACAAACAAGTTCACTCTTTGTCAGTCATTTTGAGTTATGTTGTGACGTCATTATGGTTTCACTTGGGAGCCCCAATCATCTATGACTTTTAAGAGAAAATGCCAAATGAAATTTAGCATAGCTGCATCACTCCCCATGCATACGGGTATAGATAGGGGTTGTGTGCATCCACTCATTCAGATTTTTGCTTCGGAGCCGAGTGGATGAATGTTCTTGATCTTCACAGAGCCCATTTCATCAGGTGGCTGGAATCTTTTCTGCTTGGTGTCACGGTACGAACAGCAGTGTCCCTGTCTACAGCGTTCCCCTGGGCACTTTAACTGAAAGAGCAAATCACGAACGGCTTGCGTCTTTTTAAAGATGTCGTTCCATCCATGCCCCCCTTGGTTGTGGTCGTTACCTGTCTTCTGAGGATGAACATAGTCGTTGTCTTCAGTGTCTGGGCATCTAACATGCAGAAAGTGCATTCATTGATGACTCATGTACCTTTTGTGGGCGAACGAGCATGGCATCGTTGCGATCTCCCTCTTTTCTAAAAAGAGAGGCACCCGCTGCTGCTACCCATCCCGGTCTCTCTGGCTCCCCGGTCTCTCTCCCAAGTGAATCCTCAATGTTGTCATGACATAACGTCTCCGTGTCCTCCACCAGGGAAGGAGGGTTACGTATGTAACCGAGACGTTGTTAGCTTTGATTAAAAATCTGAAATAAATTGCTCCAAGTTCCCTCGGGCTCCTCTGTAAAACAAATCTCCCCATCGTCCCATAGGGCGGCAGTGGCTCAGTGGTTCATGTAGGTTGTCTACAAACTGGAAGGTTGGTGGTTCAATCCACCTGACCAAGTGTCGAGGTGTCCTTGAGCAAGACCCCTAACCCCAGCTGCTCCATGCCATGTGGTCTGTTGAAAGCACTATATAAATACAGTCCATTTACATGCATCACTGTCCTCAACTCAGCTTCTATACTGCATCTCAAGCCTTAAAATTAAAAGAAGCCAGTATAGTCTCGGTCAGATACCTTTCTGCTTTGTCTGATCTTTCCAGCATAATAAACTCTCCACTGAGGCCTGATGCTTTAGATTGCACTAAAGAGTGTTCTGCATTGGCTTTCTGTTTTTTTGTTTTTACAATATTTTTTACTAACCGGTCCTGACATTCTATCCCAGGGTCCGCTGCTGAGACTATATTTGAACAGAATAATATATATCCCAGAAGCCACGCCAGAAGCCAAGTGTCCTCTCACAGGAGTATAATAGATGTACCTTTATTAGTTGTAAGGACATGGTAGTAGACTGTCCTACTTTAACCTGAAGCCTTGTAGTGCTTTCTATTTCTGTGACAAACTCTGAGAAGCTAAGGCAGACTTGAAGACAACAGAAGTCGACAGAAGACAGAATGATATCAAAGTTTGGATGGTTAAAAGTCAGCTTTTGGGCTGTAGACTACAGTACTATGCTGATGAGATCAAGCCATTCAGTGAAAAAAAAAAAAAAAAAAAAAACATTGTGAGAGGCCTAGAAGCCTGAAATCTTTGACAAAATAAACCCCACAGAGTTCAGGTGTGAGATATGAAATATGGAACGACCAAGTACAATGAGCGGAAACAGTTTTTCCTCTCTCTTTCCTATTTTCTCTCTTCTTCTTTCAAGTCTCTGGAAATTTCCAGTCATTTTTTTGTAAATTCAGTGTGATGCACACATGCTTCATTGTTATGAATTATGGTGAGAACTAAAACAAACCTGAACGAAAACACCACATGCCAACTTTATTGTAGAAAACATTTGTGTGTGTGTGTGTGTGTGTATGCATGCATCTATGTTTATGTTGAAATCCTGCTTATAGGGTGACCGCTGCCTCATGGGAGTCAAAAGAGTCTACCGAAAGCTAAAGCCCATAGCCAGGTGTGTTATGGGTAAAACCTACTCTGTCACGATGATATCCGAGCCATGTGACTGCACTGAGTCAGACTTTGAGTGGTAAGTAAACAAGCATTGTTCTTTAAAGATTCCCAATCTGTTGTAAAACAGACCACTTTAACACTGTGATATGTCAATGTGAAAAACCCCAGCAAATTATTATTATTATTATTATTATTATTATTATTATTATTATTATTATTATTATTATTATTATTATTATTATTATTATTTATTCTAATTAAATAATTTTACCAATCAAAAGTTTGGGGCCAGTAACAATTTAATTTAATTTAATTTAATTTAATTTAATTTAATTTAATTTAATTTTTAAGGAGGATACATTTTAATTCAGCAAAATTGCATTTAATCAAAAGTGACATTAAAAAGGCATTTATAATGTTATATTTTAATTTAAAATAAATGCTTTACTTTTACATTTACTTTCTATTCATTAAATAATTATATATATATATATATATATATATATATATATATATATATATATATATATATATATATATCAACAGAAAATAGAAAATTAGAATGATTTCTGAAGGATCATGACTGGAATATATTAAATTTAAATATATATTAAAAAAGAAAACACTTTTAAATTGTAATATTAATAATTTAATTGTATTAATAGTACAGTTTTCTCTCTCTCTCTCTCTCTCTCTCTCTCTCTCTCTCTCTCTCTCTCTGTATTTTTGATCACATAAATGCAGCCTTGGTGAACAAGAGACTTCTTTAAAAAAAAACAACAACAACAAAAAGTTACAAATCGAACTCAACTTTTTAGTGCATGTCAACAGTTGTCTCAAAATAAATTTTTGAAGAAGTATCTGTGAGTTGATATCTTTATGAAATAAGTCTGTCTATCTATAAGTCGTGGCTAGTCCTCACTACAAGATCAGCATTTTCACACGAGTTGCAGTTATTTTCTTAAAGAAGATCTTTGCTATGTGGAAACTAGTCAAGCTGTGTGAAGACGGCTAAATGGAGACAGACATGTTACTTCTTAAAAATCACAGTTCCTCAATAATACTGTTGTCTCCGTCTGTCAACCACCCTGTCTTCTGTAGTATTTCACGCCCCACGCTTTGTTGATTAAACCCTCCATCTGTATTCCTAACAGTCTTTGCTCATCATGTAAATGTGGCCTCTCTCCTCATTTCCCCCTGAATTATCAAAGTTATTAATGTCACTGTTTTGGAAAGTTCCAAATTTGCAGGCCCCTCGGGGCCATACAGAACAAAGTGTGAAAGTTGTTAATCAGGGAGTGAAATGCTGTGCGTTTACCAACACAAGCTGGCTACATCTGTGTAGCTTGTCATGGTAATTAGTGTCATTTTTTTTCTTGATTGGGGTGCTGCATTGCATTGCAGGACAAACAACTTCGGCTTCTGTTGTCTGACAGTTAAGTCTAAAAATAAATGAATTAATATAAAAGTGGATGCCGAAAGTATTTTTATGCTGACAAAAATTTCCATGTATTAGAATACATAGACATTTCTTTCCTTGGGATATTTGTTAAATGTTAACATGAAAGAGAAATGCTAGCACTTTAACTGCAGGCTGCTATACAATTTTTATAAATTGTTAGAAATTAAATGTTATATAACTGCAAAGAAAAAAAAAGCTTTAAAGCATGTAACAAGCATTATTATTAAGGAGTAAAATGTCTTGTTAAAGACTTTTCTTGACTTGTCAGTAAGAAAAAAAGATTGAATACATACTATACACTATAATGTCAGTGGCTTTTGCTTTAAATACATATTATTCATGACAGCTATAATTATTTCCATATAAAAAAAAATTGAGAATTATTAATGTTAATCACAGAGAGAAAAATTTTCATTTTGACTTCAATATAAGGCTTCAATAATGTAATAATAATAATTTGACTTCAATATAATAAAGGCTATCTCTATGTAATTCAACCAACCATAAACTAAAAAAAAAAAAAAAGCAGTAGGATTTACTTGAAAACTCAGAAATTGAAAAGATAATGCAATTAGCACACTGAATTAAGCATGGCATTTTGAAGCAGGGAAAATCATGTCTGTTCTCACCGGGTTTTTTTTTTTTTTTTAACAGTGATTATGGCTTCGAGAGAAGGGCTGATGGGAAATGTACTCCAGCATTCTGGTTCCTGCCCTCCTCCATGTCTCGGACCTGTACTACAGAACACACATTCCTCAACAGCACTGGGTGAGATCTCGTTTGACGCATGCATCTATCCATTAAAGTGATTATTCAGTGTTCCCATTATCATTGATGTTAATCATGTTTGCCATCTGCATTCTCAAATGATTTTGATGTATGACTCATTTAAAATGTTGTATGTGTTTTCACTATCGCAGATAAGTAGGCTAGTGCATTTCAATGTTGTCAACTGATTGTTTTGTATTGGAGCTTCAGAACTGGTTTGTAAATGTGATTTTTGAATGTATGTACAGGTACAGAAAGGTGGTGTCTAATAACTGCACCGGTGGAGTGATGGAGAAGTACACAGCTCGTAGGCAGCTGTGCCCTAGCCAGGCCCCTCGGGGCCTTCACTTAGTGACCAGCGAAGGGAAGCTAACGGCTTCTGTTGCCAGCAACGTCACCTTTCTCGTCTTCCTGGAGGAGGTATAGAAAGATTCAGTGTTTCCTGCACTGCCTATAGGTGACATATTCATACATCATCTTTCAGGGAATGTGAGTTTGCATTCTGAGCAGATAAAAACAACTGCAAAATAATAGCTAGAAAACACATCTTTCCCAATGACTGCTTACAGTCATTAGCTATGTTTCCATTATCCCATTGTATGCACATTTTAAAGTATCGCATCAGAAACATGTGATGGAAATGGCAAATTTAGAAAAAAAATCCCTTAATTTACAAAAAAGTTGTTACGCTCGCTAGATGTGGTTTTTAACTTGTGCAAAAAGGGTTAATTCAAGATTCTTATTTGTCATATACATGATTATAAAGAGAATACATAACCAGCAGTGAAATGTGAGTAATGTAATTAATCTAATTTGATTAATGAGAGATGTTAATGCATTTTGTTCATTCAGTTCTCTGACTTGTTAAATGGAAACGGTGCTAATTTGAAAATGTTTTATGCCATGTTTCCAATTTTGTGCACAAGTTAAATTCGCAACTTTAGAACAAAACCCATCTATTGTGACCAGTGTATTCAGTCACAAACAAACAACTCCAGTAACACTTTGTTTTAAGAACCAATTATCACTATTGACAAGTAGTGTATTAGCATGCATTTTACTAGCATATTGGCTGTTTATTAATACAAAGAACATATTAAAGGACCAGTTCACTTCCAGAATAAAAAAATCCTGATAATTTACTCACCTCCATATCATCCAAGATGTTCATGTCTTTCTTTCTTCAGTCGAACAGAAATTAAGGTTTTTGAGGAAAACATTCCAGGATTTTTCTCCATATAGTGGACTTCAATGGGAGCAAACAGGTTAAAGGTTCAAATTCAAAATCAAATTCAAACACAATCCCAGACAATGAATAAGGGTCTTTTCTAGTGAAACAATTGACATTTTACTAAAAAAAGTAATCCTTGTTAACCACAAATGCTCATCTTGATTTAGCTCTGAGATGCATGTCCACAACTTAAATTAAAAATTAAATTAAATTAAAATTAAATGTATGCATTTAGCAGACGCTTTTATCCAAAGCAACTTACAGTGCATTCAGGCTGTCAATTTTTACCTATCATGTGTTCCCAGGGAATCGAACCCCCAACCTCGCACTTGATATCACAATGCTCTACCAATTGAGCTACAGGAACTCTTATGTAAACTTATGTATGTAAACTTCATACATTAACCACGCTGGAAATGAATGACTAAACTGTAAAAACTACCTTACTTACTATTAATAACCAGAAAATTACGAGTTAATTGAGGCAAAAGTCATAGTTAGTCATAGTGAGAACTGGTTATAGTGAGAACTAAAGTGTGACCTTTACAATTTATCCATAGTACCTACTGCTATATCCCAAAGTACAGAGATAACCATCATCCACCATAAATCGGGCATTATAAGCTTGAGCTTTTTAGAAATATTGCCGGTTCCACTTTATATTAGGTGGCCTTAACTACTATGTACTTACATAAAAAATAAGTACAATGTACTTACTGTGTTCAAATTGTATTGTAAAAGACTTTTGCTGCTATTGAGTTGGGATAGGGTTAAGGTTAAGGAGAGGGTTGGAGGTATGGGTAAGTTTAAGGGTGGGTTAAGGTGTAAAGTATGGGTCAACAGTGTAATTATAAATGTAATCACAGAAATTAAATACAGATGTAATTACATGTAGTTTTTATATATATATATATATATATATATAAGTACAATGTAAAAACATGTATGTACACAATAAGTACATTGTACTAAATTATTAATTAAAATGTAAGTACATAGTAGTTAAGGCCACTTAATATAAAGTGGGTCCATATTGCCTGTACAAGAGCAGTGTTTTCCAATGGTAGATCAGCGGTCTGGGACTGACGAGACATCTTCCAAAGCAGATGAACTGACAGCTGAATGAATCGTACACAGAGCTCTGCCAATACCGTAGTCAGGAACAGTTTTGCTTTCTGCCTAAAAAAAAAGTGGAAATATTCTAAGATATTACAGGTGGTTCTTTGAATGAAGAACATTTGTTCACCAGCCTGGTTGTGTGCGTGTGTGTGTGTGTGTTTTATATTTCTTTTGACCAAGACTCAATGATGTTTTATGTTATTACCCTTTTTTCCCCAGGGTGATGGATCGAAAACCAGCATCACAGTGGATTTCGGCGATGGAAATGCTTTCACCTACTCCAACGTGAGCTCTATCGAAGATGGCATTAAACACATCTACAAGAATGTGGGAATCTACCGAGTGTCAGCCACGGCGGAGAACAGTCTGGGCTCGGAAACAGTGCTCCTCTTCCTACACATTACATGTAAGCCAAGATATGGGAGGGCGAGTAACAATATGCACAATACAGACAGCCATATCGTATTCTACTTTTGTATCCGTAATGTATTTTAAAGACCCACTGGGTCTGAGGACTATGAACTCATTAATGCTTTATTGACCAGAAAAATCTCATTTGGCCTTGGTCGTATTGCACTCTACATTAAGCAGTCTAGATTTCAAGCTTATAGTCTCTAACTGGACCACGAGATTGGAATCATCCCTCTTAGTTATTGCCGACAGAAACTTCAGTGAATGATGAAGGTCCCAAGAACCCAAAATATCATCAAGGTCTGATGAACTTTACTTAATGTAACTTTAAGAGTTATGGACCAGTTATTTTTAGTAAATTAAAACCATACAATTTCCAAACAAATAAATTATTACTTTATTATTATTATTATTATTATAATTATTATTATTACTAAATTATTTTAAGTGAATCAAATACTATTAGTTTAGATTTGTTTTCTTGTTTAATGTTTTTCAAAAGGATATTCAAGAGTCCAATTCAAGAAAGGTTTGGAATGTTATTGCAGAACTATTTGGAATACTTTTATTCAAATTCTCTTGATTCTTTATGCCACAAAACACACAGAATACAGAAATTATTTTAAGTGAATAACAGCGTCGAACTGTTATATTTATTGTTAAGTTGTATTTAAACCACTTAGACGTCTTATGACAATGCACAGGTACATTATGAGTAGCATTAAAAATGTCACAAATTTTTTTAGCTAGTTTAATATATAGTTAGTGCCAATTATTGAATTGCCTTCATGCTGTCTCTACAGACTGTGAGAGATCATTAAAAAGCATTGATTTCAGATGTCCTTGCCCCTCAATGTTTTGAAAAAAAAAGAAAAGTGCGGTTGGTCATTTCAAATGGTGGTCACATGGCCCGTTCCTGTCTACGTGGGTGGTTCTTGGCCAGAATATGGATCAGACTTCATGCCAATAATTGAAAATTCTGGCTTTACAGACTTTTGAGCAGACAGCTCTATCCTATGTAGCAATGATGTTGGACGTTGCTATTTTAACACATTCTGCGAGCAGATGGCCTGAGTTTGAGCTTGTTTTAGTAGTTGTAGTCTGTGTTTGTGCTAGAGGAAGCTCGTCAAATATCAGTGTTTAACATAGATTAACTAAGTATTTTGATTTACATGTTCAACCTTTTTCCCATGACCACTTAGTGAACTTGCCACCCCCTGCTTCATTCAGGCAGGCAGATGCCTCCGCAGTGACATATTGATCAGGGAGACGGAACGCTTCCAATCTGTCAATCCTGTCGTGCCAGGCAAAGCAAATAGGGCCTCTGGAGCATGAGCTGAAACTCACACGCAGATGGCTCTGTGTTCCTATGAGCAGTAGTTGTGAATGAATGAATATATGTCATTATACATATTATTTGGAAGATGTTTAGTTTGTGCTTCATTAAGGCTGTTCTTTTCTTTTTTTTGGTCACAATTAAGAACCACATTCCACCATATTTTGCTCATATATAATTCTCTGAGAATATATCATAAAACTGCTGTTCAGTTATTTTTTTTACTTTTTTTTTTTTTTTTTTTTACTTTTTATTATTATAATTTTGTCTCATTTATTTTTACTATTATGAAATATTATTACAGATTTAAATAACTACTTTCTGTTTGAATATGTTTCAAAATATAATTTATTTCTGTGATGATGGCAAAGCTGAATTTTTAACAGCCATTACTTATTGTCACATGACACTTTAGAAATCAATCTCACGTTGATTTTGTGCCCAATAAACTGTTAATTAAAAAAAAAAATAAATAAATAAATATATATATATATATATATATATATATATAATTATAATATAAGGCAAGTTATACTAAGATATATTTATATCTAGTTTTAGCACAAAAATGAAAAACTTAATTGGTTTCTCTCATCTTTTTTTAGCACAGCAGGTTTGAATGTGAGGAAGTGAACAAGATTTGAGAACTAGCAAGCACTGTTAAACTCTTTCGGCTTGACCAACCAACTTTTCTCTTCTCTTTCTCTCTCGGCGCAGGTCAGCTGGAGTCTATTCACCTCTCCGCCCCTTTTGTCGCTGTGAAAAATAAAGAAGTCAATCTGACGGTGGTTCTCTCGCCAAGCCAAGTGGGAACGGTCACCTACATCTGGTGGCTTGGGAACAATTCAGAGGTAAAGTCTCCTTGTGTGACTCATTAGACATCTGTGCATGACTCAATCTGTGTGTGTGTGTGTGTGTGTGTTTGCCTCACCGACTGCCATGTAAATAAAGCTGGCATGTTCACTGCAGCTGCGCTGACAGGGCGTCCTCTTGAGAGTCTCTCTCAAACTGTATTCACAGCCCGTGATCACGCTGGAGGGGAGTGTGGCATTCACGTTCCCTCGAGAGGGAATCAGCGTTGTCACTGTGCAGGTGTCTGCTGGGAATACCATCCTGCAAGACAGGAAAACCATCGCTGTCCACGGTGAGTTTTACACACAAGGAAGGAAATAGGCTGCTAGGTATTGAAGATAGCTTCATATGTGAGCAATAAGATCTCTCAAAATATGTCTTGCTCCTTGATCTTTGTATATCTGTGATACATTTGTTTTTCTATTGTAGTTAAACATACAAGGAATGGTAAAAATGGTAAATGGTATGGTAAAAAAATAAATAAAAAAAATAAAAATAAAAAATAATGTTATGTTTTTTATATATATTTTAATATATCAATTGTTTTTGAAAGAACCACTTGTGCTTACCAACAGCAACAAAAAAATAAAATACAATAAAAACAATAATATTGTAAAATATAATTATAGTTTAGAAATTATTGTTTTCTATTTGGATATTATGTAAAATGTAATTCTAATATGATGGTTTGCTGGTGAAGAAACATTTTTTATTCAAAAATGTCAATACTCAAAATGAAACCATATTCATATTGCATTGTAAGTATCATACAGTAAATACACATTGAAAGGAAATGCGGCAGCACAGGTGTACTGCACTGCAGTAGTCAGAAACGCACAATAATTGTAAGCACATATTATTATTCTTTTATCATTGCAGAATACTTCAGATCTCATCTTCTTGCCTTTTCATCTAATCTTGATGATCACAACCCTGATGTGGCTGAATGGAGGCTTGATGTGAGTCGAGTCATTAAAACATCTATGGTGCAGGTGAGTTTAAACCATTTCCCATCAGACAAAACATTCAGTTTTCACACAGTTTTCACAAAATCTGCTCCCCTATTCAGTGACATCACAGAGTTCAATATATAATGCTCCACTGCATATACATTATAATAAAGCATGAAGAGGCATTCATGTCTGTTTCCTTGGAGGCCATCTACATGTGGCATAGTGCTAACATAACATTTAAAAGCTATACATATTAAAGTCTTTATTTTCCTTGGAGTATGTAACTATGGCCTATTTATTCATATTAATACTCAAACTCTCTTGAACTTTCTGTCAGTGCTCTTTGCACAAAGTTTAAATGATGTGTGCAAGAATATTCATCGTCTGATCTGACATAGCTCTAGGATACAGAATAAAAGATGACTAATTTCTATCAAGAACAAAATGATTTAATCAAACAATAATCAAGGTCTTCTATGAATTTCCTGTATAGATATTAAACACAAAGGATGACAATAAAGCACTACTGGGTGTGTTTCTCAGAAATGTAATGGCATTTGACGTTTCGGGTTTTGAGCATTATTTGACAAATGTCAGCATAAAAATGTTCAAGAAGAATTCTGTTCAGTAGTCACGACATTAACAGAAATTCCTTTCAGAGAATCTCAATCTAAAGCACTACTTGAACCAATTCAAGAGGGCATTTAAATGTTCAGAGTCTATATATACTGAGCTGGTAGTGACTGGTTTCATATAATCCGCTTATATAAACTCAGAAAGTCCAGTTTTGTGGACACTGACACACATCATTTCACCAACTGATTTACAAAAAATAATAATTTCAGGTTTAAGAAGTGTTTCAACATTCAATATCAACTACTGTTTCAACATCAAGAACATATCCGTTTTATTTCAATTATAGGTTATTTAACAGTATTATTATCTGTTATTGTATTTTTAAACTTTTACATTATTTACATGTAATGCGGAGATTTCCAAACTTTTTGTCGTCTGAACTTCATGTATTTCCTTTAAAGGAGTGGTCACCCAGCTATTTTCGAAGGATTGATTGTGTTTATGATGGGCACTGTAACACGTGTTCATGCTTTGTTTTTATTTTAATTATTATTTTTAAATGCATTATTTTTTCAGATATTTTACCACATTGGGCTCAGATTGGCTAGCTGATTGTGTGCTCCCGGGGGCAGGGTATATGTACATTTTAATGTTAGTGATATCACAAACCAAGGCAGAAGCTTGTTGTTCATTTTTAGCTTTTCGTTTTGGAAGTTTTGGAAAACTTGATGTAGCATAATGTTCAATACACTTAATGTTGTTAAATAAAATGAGTCCATTTTCTTACTCTTTGTATTTTTACACCACTATTGTACAAGATTATCCTATTTAAATTAATGTAATAAACAAGTTAGGATAAAAGTAATCAAAAAGCAGTCTTATTATGTTACCTAAAATGTGTAATGTAATGGTTTACCTTAATTTGGAATCAGTAACAGATTACAATTTATAATAATCTACCCAGCCCTGTATACTGACACACACACACACACACACACTGCCATTCAAAAGTTTGGGATCAAACTAACAAAGTTTCTTGTGCTCATCAAGGCTGTTGATTCATTTGATCAAAAATGCAGAAGAAAAAAACACCAGATTTCTATTTTGAAAAAATTGCTGTTCTTTTTTTATTTTATTCATAAAAGAATCCTTAAAAATATTGCAGCAAAAAAAAAGATTTTTTTTTTTTTTTTTTTTTTTATCAAATAAACAGCTTTGATGAGCATAACTTATTCAAAAAAAAAAAAAAAAAGTATGGATCCCAAACTTTTGAATGGTATGTGATATCCATTCCTGCTATAAGAAGGGTACAAACACAAGTGTATTTAGGAACTTTGTTGGGTTTCCACGCTCCACACTTTGCTTGAAGAACTCAAGTTGACACACTTGTGAAATTGGCTTCCAGACTTGCTCTCACCGATGGAAGGGAAAGAGCACTGTGACAGAACAAGCTTTACGAATATTCAAACATATGGCACAACAGACCGAAATAATCCTCAGTGTTCTTCTGCACTTACCCCGTGGCATTTTCAAGAGGCCATTATAATGGAACACGGGGACTTTCTTTATGGATGTTTATGAAATATGACACTTGAGAATAACGGTTCTCATGTGAGCCATATGTGTGTTCTGCTCTAGTTGGTTAGTGGTAATGTGTGTAATGAGTTTTGCGCAAGGCATATGGACAGGAACGAGGTGGACTATGTAACCTTGTAACATGAACCAAGGACAATTTTATATATTTATTTTCTAAAAAACATGAAAATTCTTTCTTTATTTACTCAAATTCATTTCATTCTAAGCCCTACCATTTTTCGTCTGTGGAACACAAAAGGGGAAATACAGAAGAATTGATTTGTTGCGAGAGTGGGAACCAATGATGTGTGACATGATGTCAAATCTGGTTCAACTCATCTACAAGACATGAGGGAGTAAATGATGTATTCTTTAAATTGCATTGCAGCAATGGAATGTGCAATCATGTGTATTCTTGAGACAGAAAACTATTAATTGTATTGGATTAAGTACATATATTTATATAATATTTAATAATATAATAATAATTGCATTTATTTCAGAGACCATTTTAAATAATGGCTCAAATATTTCCACACAAAAGTTTTTTTTTTTTTTTTTTTTTTTTTTGAAGTCCCTTATTTTGCATTTATTTGTTCAAAAATACAGCAAAAACAGCAATATTGTGAAATATTACAACATTTTAATAATTTATTAATTCAGTGTCACATGGTCCTTCACAAATCATTCTAATATGCTGATTTGAAATGTCTCATAATCATATTTAATGTCAAAAATGGTTGTGCTACTTAATTTTTTTTTTCAGAATTCTTTGATACATAGAAAGTCCAAAAGAAAATAATTTATTTGAAAAACATTATAAATCATAACTGTCACTTGTGATCAATTTAATGTATTTTTGCTTAATAAAGGTATTAATATGTGTATAATAATAACAATAATTGTATAACATTAATAAAATAACAATAATAAAATAACATTTTGAAGTATTCATAATAATAATAATAATACAATATTGAAATATTAATAATTTATAATAATAATAATAAATGATAAAAACATATTTGGGGTAAAAAGTCAGTCTTAAAAGAATATTTGAAATAAAGGCATTGTCTTTTTTTTTTTTTTTTTTTGACTCTTATATTCCTCTAATCCTGTTTAATCTCTAAGAGTCTGTTTGCTGGTCTTCAGGCGACAGGAGTGGATCCAGAGCAGCTGTTGGTCACTGTGTTGCCCGGACTGCCAACAGCGGCCGAGTTCTTCCTGTTACCGGACAAACAGCTGACAGAGGGGAAACCAGACAAAACAGCCACCCATTTAGACCAGGTACATTATGCATGATTTTCAATCTCAGTCGTGAAACACTCAGCTATAATTAATGTTTTGCTTTAGCTTTGTCTCGTATTCAGAAGAAAAGGCTCAGATATTCAAATACTGTTTTCAGTCTTTTCAAACACAAAAGGATGGTGGGTAAAAGGAGGATCTTGATAAGAGCTTCTTATGGTCTCCAGCAGATGTCAATGTTGGCCTATTTAATTCTTGACAAAAACCTATTTTTACTAGTCCACAGAGATTGTTCTTCATCAGAAAGTCGCTTAAATTTCTCCTGAAATGAAATACTAGGTTATGAGACAAGCAGATAAATACACTTTCATAAGCAACTTCAGAAAGTATCAGTAAGATACATTTCTTATAACTCACTTGTGAGGTCAAGGGCAATTCTGGCCATTCTGCAGTATATTTGGCCATAACAGAGAACAGCCATTATCGAATTTGAGAAGATGGCTCATATTCTCCAATATTAATATGCAGAGTCATCTATATTTTTGAGGCAGTGATACAGACTCACTATAGAGGAGGTCATAAGTAACCCATCCACTGGATCACTTATGGGCCAGGGATATATCACGGATGATAGGGGGATATCTGCACTTTGAGGATGTCCATGCATGAGCTGCTTTTTTTCCTCACCCAAACATACCTTGAATCTGCAATGGACCTTTCACTGCAGATCCTCATAAATCTCTATTCAAGGGTGGCGTGTTCAAAGTATAATGTGTAGATAGCCTTATTAAAAAAGTATAATAGACTGACTGACCCTGGTACAATTCATAAAGAAAGTAATTATTCATGGAATGGTCTAATTTTAAAAGGGTGAGAAATAAGGAGAGAGAGAGAGAGAGAGACAGAAGGTGAGAGCGGCGGAGAAATAAAGGAGCGCAGAAATAAGTCAGGAGTCATTTAGTAAATGAGACAGATTTAATGAAGCTTGGGTAGAAAGAGCGAAAAAAGGTATTCTTTGAACAGGAAGTACATTTATGTGAGGTTTGGTACTATCATCGCTCAGATCTGATGCCCAAGAATAAATAAACAAAGTTTTCCCTCAACTGTTAACATCATATTTATTATAATTAAAAAAAACTATACAAATAGGTCATGTAAAAAAAAAAAAAAGGTAAGTAGAGCAGCACATGGCAGATAGAGTGCAAAACAGTGAAGTGAACTGCAACGACTGAAGCTAAAAATCATAATTTGTGTTCTACTGAAGAAACAAAGTCACCTACAACTTGGATGTCCTCAGGGTAAGCAGCTAAACATCTAATTTTCATTTTTGTGTGAAATATCCCTTTTAGCACCTGTTTCAGAATGACCCTTAAAAATGTGATCTGCGATAATCGAGCACGAAAACCAACAAGGTTTTTATTTGGGAGGGAAATAACTATCTGCTTTCAAGATTTATGCATACATAAAAGTGCCTGGTTGTCAAGGGCTCTGTGTGTGTTTGAGGGAGAGGAGAGAGATGTTAGGCCTAAATGAGATCTCCCTCCTATGTCATATATCTTTATTTGTGAGTGAAGGTGATAGAGTTGATTTATGTTGAAACGTCTTCTCAGTGTGGTACAGGCTCACGTACGACAAACAACATGAAGATCCCACGTTTTGCCTCAATGCATCAGGACTGAAAAATCAGACACCTACGGACAGAAATGTCTTATTTCTTATTGTGTCATTTAATTTAATAGATTTGGACGTATTATAAACAAGTCAGTGTTTTCCCATCCAGCGTGGTATGAATATGATGAGTATGTGATTTTGCTTTCAGCTCTCAGAACTGGTTCTCAGCGCTCTGAATCAGAATCTGGTTCAGTTCACACTCAGACCAGGAGTCCAGATCACAGTATACGCTGCCCATTTATCAGCAGGTAATGAACTAGAATCAAACACTGTTCTTCTGCATATGAATTATAATTTTTAGATGAACAGTTCCCATATGACATTGATTGTACAATTAATTATTTTCTATAAATACTGAGGCATTTTAATTTTAGAGATTTGTGACGGTTTATTAATAGGAGTGCCAGACTGTGCACTGACAACAATTGCTTGTCTTATTTTCCCCTGCATCTAGCGCCTCTAGTGGACACAAGTGAGAATCACAGTGGCTCAGCTATGCTCATGCTCCTCTCTGTGGTGGTGGTGGGTTTAGCCGTGTTCCTCATCTATAAATTCAAAAGGTATCGTCATCCATTTTTAAACCTTCAACCTATCATAGTCAATAGATCATAATCAATTTTATTGTCAGTTTAAAATATGGTAAGCTTTCTAAATTGGTTTAAGCCTGGTCTGGGGAAGCCTGAAAGATTACAATTTATTAATGAAGAAATCAAGACTCTGTAATGTTACAAAAATAAAATAAAAATAACTACACTGGAGATTATTATTATTTTAATACAGAATAATTTATATATTTACCAAAAAATAATGTCATTCCAAACCAGCATGAGTTTTTTCTTCTGTCAAGCACAAAAGTTATGGGTATGTTGATGATTCCACAGTATTATTCCCCCCATACTATAGAAAGTCAACGGTCAGTACTTTGGTTGCCAACATTTTTTTAAATATCTTCTTTTGTGAAAAAGAAAAAAAAAACTCAAACAGGTTTGGAACAACTTGAAGGAAAATAAATTAATTTTTGGGTGAACTATTTATTTAAATATACACTACGATACACTATACACTATATATAAACCTGAAAAACATAATAATAATAATAATAGTAATAATAATAATAATAATAATAATAATAATAATAATAATAATAATAATAATAATAATGCATGTTTTTTGAGCAGCAAATCAGAATATTAGAATAATCTCTGAAGGATCATGTGATTGGAGTTATATTTATAAAAATTCAGCTTTGAAATCATGTTTAACACACATTACATTAAAAAAAATTCCAATAGAAAACATTTATTAATTTTAAATAGTAATATATGTATATATGTGTAGTGTGTGTGTGTGTGTGTGTGTGTGTGTGTGTGTATTATGGCTGGTAAGTGATTAAAGTTTTTTTAATCTAATTAATTACATGATGTGGTAATTAATCTAATTAATCGCACATCAAATTTGGAGAAATTACTCTGAAAAGATCATTTAAAGTCATTGCAGTGCAAAGCAGCAAACAGATTACAAAAAGTAGGTTCAGCAAGAAATATTTTGTTTGATAAAAATGTTTCATACATATAATCTTTTGGACCATGTGAGTAAATGATGACAGAATTGTCATTTTTGGTTGGGTGGAACTATAACATTAAACTATAACTTTAATCATTTATTTTCTTAAGTTTTTTTTATTATTATTACTATGAAAATATTAAATTATTGCTTTAATTAAATGATACTCTAAATAATCAATTAAAACTGCTAGTAGGTGGTGGTAAATGTCTTAATGATTAAGCCAACGAGTCATTTATTCATTCGTTTGATTCGTTCAAATGGCTGATTCATTCAGAAGTGAAGTAAAGGGTTCTTTACGAATGGTTCACTGAGTCATTAGGTGCGTTCGACTTCACGCAGCACTGTGCAAACATAGACAGTAAAAGAAATGGACACAGCGACCCCATTGGATTCAATGGAGAAAAATGAAGTCAATAAGAAGCACGCACTTCCTGGGGTTCGGGCGTACTGCGCAGACTTGATGATGTAGATGTCACATGAGCAACCTGTACGTCTTCTAATCGCTGTGCCAAGAGAAATCTGAATCACCCACCGAATCTTGCAGAGAAGGCGAGTGTGAACAGGAGCAAGTTTTGATAAGTATTCTGAGTAATTATCTCCCTTGACTTTATGCCTCCACATCCCCCCGATAGCCTCATAGACAGTAAAAGATTGCCTGCGAGCTTCTCCTCCTGTCCATATGGTAATTTCTCTACTGTGCGACAGAGAGTCGCTGGTTATGATACAATCATTAGCCTATTTTTTTACAAAAACTGCTTCTACGGGACCATAACGTAAGATAGAGGGTAATGGAGCCTTTTATACATTTTCGTGTTTCTTTAGAAATAATTAATGGACAAATGGAGTCTTTAAACACCTTAGATGTAAAGTTATTCGCTGTCAAAGTGACGCCAAAATGAATGGGAGTCAGTGGAATGCTAACAGCAGGTGGGGGTCCGCTATAGCCAATGACAAAAACCGATTGCAATTTGACTTGAAGCAGTGCATGCCGGTTAGAAATTTTGTCCGACTTGTAACGGCACCATCGCCACATGACTGTCACGTGTGGCATCAAAGTACCGCAAGAGTGTTTCGAGGTCCATTGCAGATTCATCACTAACGGGAGCAGAAAGTGTCCAGCTTGACGGCACCGTTTTCAACTCCGCACTGACTGCAAGTGGCTACTCTCGTTGATCGCTGTCTGTAGCCCCACTTCAAGTCAAACGCATCTATTAGGCCTGTTCGATTTGAAACGGGTCATCACCATCAGACCGATCGGTGTGTGACTTCAAAGTACCGCAAGATTTTATGAGAGAATACGGCTGCTTGTGCTTTTTAATCGCTCTCGCGGTACTTTGATGTCATACACAATGGGTCAGTGCAGCGCCACTTCAAAACCAACGCGACTTGGCCAATGGTTCAACTCGCCAAATGGTTCACCCAATCCGTTCAAAATGTGGATTAAGAAATGAAATGCCACTGTGGGTTGATCAGGGATGAACAGTTCTGCTTTGTCTTTATATTTTGGTTGGCAAAATTGAGCAAAACCGACAATATTGTGTCTAAAATAACACAATATTAACTCCTTAATGAACTGTTGTATAAGATGTGTATCACATTTGCACATCGTGTGATCTTGCACTTTTATCCTACAGCTTGTGTGATATTTTTAACTATGTAATGTAAATATGAGACAGATTTTCATATGGGGCATTTTGCCCCATATCTTGAATTTTGGGGGATATTCTCTAGGCTCCATCACACAGTAACTTGTTGATGTATGTATATATATATATATATATATATATATATATATATATATACTAAGCTGTGGCTCAGTTTATCTTAACGAAACAGCTTAAAACAATGTAAAGCACAGAGCATATATGTCAAGTGGTGATTCACCCTTTCTCTTTTGCACAACCTTCTTTTTTTCTTTCTTTTTATTTTTTTTTTGTCTAAGTGCTCATAACAAATGAGAAATGTCAGTCAATGCACAGACATTATCAATATTTAGCCCTTTGAGTTTTTCAGGTTGACCTTTATGAAATGTTAAATGATTGCACCATTTCCATCACTGGACAGAGAGAAAAGGGCACAAGAGTTCAATAAGACAAGATCTGGAGACAACAGAAGTGCCAAGAATTTCCCAGCGCTTTAATACATTGGCAGTCTGGCTTTCGGCGATGCTACAGCTGGCTTTTCACTTACTGAAGGAACAGGAAGAACTTCCTGTTAAAAAAATATATAAATTAATGAATCTGAATGATTCATTTATGAGTTGTAATCTCAATTCCCAGAAGATCAGTGAATAACGGCCTAAATATACAGCATAAGTGCTATGGACTACTTTTGGTGCATTTGTGCCGTTTTTTGAAGCTTGAAAGCCTCATGTCCCATGAGGACTAATTGCAGTTGCAGTATAGTAAACTCAGAAGAAAAGCATCTGCCAAATGCATGTAAATGGGTTTAGAGCGGCATGAGTGTGAGTTTCTTTCTGTGAACCAGTCCTTTAATGAGGGTGCTAGATCACAGTTTAATGAGCTGCCCGTTTGTGTTGCTTTCTTTCTGCTAAATCCCTCTCCAGTTGTATTTAGCACAATAAATTTGCTTTTGAATCCTCTTGTTAAGGTTTTTTGCTTACGTGGCTTACTCCCTCCGTAATGATGCAGACCAAGACGGATAAAATCACCTCTCTAAAGGGAGGCCTTGATTTATCAACTCCTAAGTGAGACTTTTCACATAGAGTTTTTATTTTTATGTTTTTGTTCATATGTCCTTTTACAACTTGTCCCTGAAGCAGATCCCAGACCTCGGCTTGTAAACGGACTGTACCGCACTCACAAACTATAAACGCATGCTTCCAGTGATAAAGGAACAGAATGACGTGAATGGAAAAGCTGATAATGTGAGGGCCATCAGAAAGTTCGGAAAAAGAGCGGAAGCGCACATTACGAACCTTATCAGCTGGGCTCATGAATATTAATTGGGTAATGTTCGGCCAGTAGTCCTTGCTGAAAGATAAGTGTCTGCTAGTCACTGTAGATGACTGTTTACCACTACTGTAGCTTGTTTGTCTTATCTTGGTTTTAAAAAAAAAAGCCTTAAAAATGCATAAATAATATATTAGATTCGGTATTTTTATTTTTTTTTTAATAAAAAGAAAGTATTTGTGTGTGTGTGTGTGTGTGTGTGTGTGTGTGTGTGTGTGTGTGTGTGTGTGTGTGTTCACCGAGGTTGCCTTTCCTTGATTTAAAAAAGTATTGTAAAACCAGCAATATTGTGTTATACTATTACAATTTTAAATAACTATTTTCTATTTGAATATATTTTAAAATGTAAGTTATTTTGTGATGCAAAGCTGTATTTCCGGCATCATTTCTCCAGTCTTCAGTGTCTCATGATCCTTCAGAAGTCAATCTAATATGCTGATTTGCCGCTCAAAAGCATTTTGCATTATTAAAAATGTTTAAAAGAGTTATGCTGCTAAATATGCTGTGAAAAAGATATTGGATTCTTGATAAATGGGTTAAAATTAACATAATTTAACTTGTAACTTATAATGATTATTTCCTAAAAAATCAAAAAGGTAACTTCTAAAAGTTTAGGAGACTTTTCCCCTTCAGTTATTATGATTGCTTAACACTTGACAATATTGATTTTTTTTCTCATTTCTCACTGGCTGATTCCCCAAGCATGCCTCGTAGCATCAAGCTTTGTTTGCTTGTGTCTCATTGTAAATCTTTCCTCAAGGAAGATCCCAGGCCTCCACGTCTATGCAGCGATGCAGGACGAAAAAGAGCAAGAAATGATCCAGAGTCCAGTTTCTCCCACTGACAGCACACCCAGCTGCAGCTCTCAGAGAGAACTGCTCACATCACTGGAGCCTCTGGACACAGAGCCCAACACCCAGACCATCGGTGAGTACCACACTGTCCATTCTTCTACTGGACTCTCACTGTACCTGTCACTCGTCTCAGTCGTGGCCTGTTATCCCACTTCCAGGAAAAATGGCTTCACCAGTTTTTGTTGGTAAAGAGGGCCTTGTTAATTGCAGGGAACAGCTCGACCTCTTGATGCCTATAATAAATCAACAGAACATCAGGTTATGAAATATTTCAGCCGTCTAGGCTGCTGTGGGAATCACTGATACACTCATATAAGGCTGTTTGTCATTTGGTAAGATAGTAAGAATGTACCTCTCTAAACAGACAGAATGGTGTTTTCTCTACACAATATAATTTTGCATATATTTGTAAAAAAAAATAGCTAAATGATATAATATATCATATAAAATATTACCAATCATTAAATTTATTACTAATTACATGGTGATAAAAAATAGAACAGTAAAGTTTTTTCTTCTTACATTTTATTAAAAAAAAATTGTGCAGATGAGTGACGGTTCTGAAACCTTATAAATACATTCTCATTTTCATTGTGTCTGTTTTTTATTTCCCATAATGCATCAAACCTCATCCATGTGTCAAATTCTCCAGAAGAAAAAAAAAAAAAAAAAAAAAAAAAAATTACATGGTGATATAAATAAAACAGTAAAAATATGAATATGCTATTAATATATTAGACATATATTCTTTTATATATTAGACATATTTTTTAATATATTAGACATATATTTTTTAATATATATATATATATATATATATATATATATATATATATATATATATATATATATATATATATATATATATATATATATAATAGTAATTAAAATACAATCCAAGGCAGACAGACCGTATGTTTTATAATTATTAGTATATATTGTGCATTTGAGTTCTAGAACAGAATAAGTAGTGATTTAGATTTCTTTGTCATGTTGTCTCTTTGCAATTCCCAGAATGCATCAATCCTCATCCACGTGTCAAATTCTCATCAGATCTTCCTACATACATCGACGTTTGAACTCTAGCCTCCGCCATGTCAAGGACTTTGGTCATGCGGACACAAAGGTTTCAAGCTTTATTCAGTACTTGTGCATGTTGGACATTAACTTTACCGTGCTCTGTGAATACTAGAACAACTTTGTACAGCTTTTTTATACATCTATGTATTCAATAAAACATTTTTGATGCTGTTCATTTCTAAAGATGCCAGTGTGTACAAAGTCTGAGGCAAAGGCCAGCATGAAGGGTGGAGAAAGAAAAAAAAAAGACAATTATTCTTGGTTACCTTTTCCGTTTATTTTTATCGCTAAAAGTGGCAGTGCAACATTGATATGTGACATTTTGGAAGTGTTTTAATAATAAAATGTAAAGTTATTAATGATTATTGTAAAATGAAACACATTTTCTGGGTTTCATTTTGTACATCTAGCACATCTGTACTTTACATGTAACAGAAATGTAGATTTTACCACTAATTTTATGGGTTTCATGCATTTATTCATGAAACAGGGTTAATGTTGAAGCTTGTTTATCTTATTTTGGCTTCTCTGCAATATCAAAGTATATATATATATTTTTTTTTCTTAGTAAAATAAATTCTGTGTTTCTATGTAGAAATAACTGACTGTTGGTTTACAGATCAATCAGTGTCAAGATATGCTGTGTAAACTGATTTGATGTTCTTGAGACATTATGGCCAAGCAGAAGATGATAATCATATACTGTGTCTTGTGTTTCATAAACAATTTGTATGGTTACATGATTTATGCTTTCATTTCGCTTGTTTGTTTGTCATTTTCTGTGCATTTCAATTCAGTCATGACTTGAGTGAACTGTACAGGCTGATGGATAAGAATGTATGTACGCAATGAAATATTTAAGACTTTTTAAATTTTTATTTATTTATTTTTTTTATTATTTTTTTTTACTTTCCCTCTTTACATACAGTATAAGCAGTATAAAATCATAGGGAAGATATGATCAGTTGATGAATTTACTAATACTATATAATCTGAAATCCAAATAATAGTTGTCATGTATGGAAGTCAGCATACAGACCTTCATCCATTAGCATATAGTCACTATTCAATAATTATAATAATTTATAGTATTAATTTGATGGCTTCAGCTACTCAAAGATCGCCAACAATTCACAGCACACAAAAAAAAAAAAAAAAAAAAAAAAACTGTTGGCACAAACCAATGTTTATATGAACCTGCTTTTCTTGTCAAATGTATTTTATTTTTTATTATTTTATATAAAAACAAGTAATACGTTTCATTCGTTTTATTTTATTTTTATTGCATTTTATTTCAGTGTAATTTTGAAAAATATATTTTATTTACATTTTACTTTAATTGTCCTAATTAATTTGATAAAAAATTTGTTTAATTACATTTTTATTTAATTTAATTTTGTTTTATGATATAATTAATAAATTTAATTTAATTTAATTAATTTAATTTAATTTAATTTAATTTAATTTAAATTAATTTAATTTAATTTAATTTAATTTAATTTAATTTAATTTGGTTCATTTGAAATGGCCAAATTAAACTTTTAATTTGCAATTTTGTTAAAAAAAAATATAATAATGTTTCACACAATTATGTTTAGTACAATAAACAATAAAATAGTGACTTTTGTTTTAGTTTTTTGTTTTTTGCATGGCCATTCTGTTCATTATAATGGTGCTGTTACACACGCCAGATAATCATACTCCTCATCATCTCTGTCACACTCAATACTGATATCCCTTTTCTTGCATCTATGAACTGTTTGCTTCCAAATTCTGCTCTCCTTTCATTATGTTTTCTTTTAAATATTAAGCTATATTTAAATATCATACCAGCTATTGTAAGTCTTTCCATTCTCACTTTCAGTGATGTAAATGGAGGTCATCTTTATTGCAGAACTGTCAGGATATTGAAAACAGCATGTCTAAAAGGGAAATTTTAATAGCTAATTTTATTTCAGTTGTCCTTGACTGTAACCTTTTGTACACTGCATATAAATATCATGCCACAGCAGTAGAGATGTTCATACTGAGACAATTCACTATGGACTTGACACAATCACAGTACAGATTATATTTTCATAATATCACGCTCTGCGGTATGATGCTGTCTTTAGCATATGAGACGATGGATGACAAGACTCTCAAGTTATGAGTTGAAAGTGTCAATCAAATGAGTGCAGGGCATTGTGGGTAAGGGAGGGGCTATTTAAAGGAACAATAGCAATATAATTTAATTGTTTCTGCTGAAAGGCAGAAGAAGAAAAAAATCATATACGATAGAATCAGTGTTTGAAGATCCAGTCTAAAAATGACATTACTTCAAACCTGGTGGCTGAAGATAAATACATTGTAATTATTAAATGGAGTTGTACATTCAGATTGAAGACAGAGCTTTTGTTTAACCACTGGCTACAAAAACAGGACACTTTATGAGCTTTGAACGGACAAACTGCGGCAGCCAGGAAATCAAAATCCAGCGCTGCCACTTCTCTCTTAAGAGTACGGAAGATTATTTTTGTAGAAGACAAGAGTTTTATTACTGTAAAGATTTTATATATATATATAAATATATAAAAGTTTTAGGTGGGTAATGTTCTGTTTCTTTATTTTTTATCTTTCTTTGACCTCAACTCTGTGCTCTGTGGAATTGTTTCTGTTTGGTGCAATCGTATTTATTAAATGAAATCAGTCCCCGTTATTGTGTTTTGATTTTCTTACAGTATTTTGTAAAAACAGTATGTAATTTGCTGAAGTAACCTTTAAAGCATAGATAAAAATAAAGTATCAATCAAAATGGTGTATGTTTTTATTTCATTTATAGGTATATATTTTTAATAGTAATTTTTTAAGGTTTCTGAGGTTTTTATATATACTAACTATACTATATATAATAATAAAAAACTAACTACTATAATAGTCCAA